>NC_090233.1:37977841-38085341 GCF_024489055.1 Chanodichthys erythropterus | reverse complement strand
GTACTCAGTTATTTTAAATTGTAATAATATTTCACAATATTACTGTTTTTTACTGTATTTTTAATTAAATAAATGTAGCCATGGTGAGCAGACAAAACTTTTTTTTAAAACATTAAAAATCTTAGTGGTTCCAAACTTTTGGACTGTACTGTATATATGAATGAGAGAGAGAGAGAGAGAGAGAGAGAGAGAGAATTAATTAAATTGCTAAAATAAAACACTACAACAGAGGTACATATCAGCTTAGATAGGCCTTTGAATATTGTTTTGGACAAAAGGGGGCCTTGGAGTCAAAAAGGTTGAAAACCACTGTACTAGAACATTCTGGTATAGGGTGACCACCATCAAACAAACCAAATGTGGGACGATTGCTAAGTTTGTGTGGGAAAATGTGGGACATGTTACATGATACCTTTCAGCTTATAAAAAAATACTTTGTTCTTTAGTCCCTTCCAGAAAACACCATAACATCATAATGTATGTCTTTATTTTACGTCATTAAAATTAAATATCACTGACCCTAAAGGCAGCAGGCATTATGCTGATAACTATTTTTGTATTAGGTGACCAGATTTCTGAAATGGAAACTGGGGACATTTCCTATTTGAGTGGTCAAATTTGTTATCTATTTAAAAAACAAGGACAATACATTTTTGAATGTTTTTTGTTTTTAATTGTTGTGGGTTCCTTTATAGGCTATTATGACATTAATAATTATTATTAGGATTTTTGCTCTGGTTTTAATTCAATTTACCAAAAAATACTTTTACACGATTAATAGTAACCACTGTAGAAGCAGTTCAAAACAATATGTCTGTTATAACATTAGTATGACTTTACAAAAGCACATTACATCACAAAAATAAAACAACATAAATAACGTTAGGCCTATAAGAAGATAAAAGCATTTAACAAATATGTTTTAATATTATTGAATTTAAAATTTTAACAAGCTGTTTTAGCTACTGTATACAGAAATAAAATATTTTTTACTATTATTTTGCATTTTAGACTAATTTTAAGCACAAAGTACGTCTATTATTTTATTTTATATTCATATCAGAGTGTAACGTTACCTTCACTACGGCGTTATGACGGAACTTGTGTTGACGTTTAAAATTGTGCAAAAAAATCTCGCACCCTGTGAGGCCCGGTTATGAAACATACAAACAGTATGAATAGTTAATACTAACCTTGAAACTGATAACGATGTTAATTTTGATATTTGACGATAATGCGCTTTGCTCTGGTCCAGATCCAGATTACGTTCCTCATGAACTAGAGGCGCGCGCGCGACCAAGTGTAGCTGCACAGCCCCCTCTGTTGGAGAACATGATCACTACACAATTTCTCCAGCAGGCTGCAGCTGTAGCCTACGCTCGTCGGTCTTTTTGCAATGTATATGCGGGTTGTTTTAAGCAATATGTAAAACGGGGACATTTCCGTGGACAGAACACCAAAAACCGGTCTGGTCACCCCATTTTTTAAACAGTTCTGACCAAGTCCAACTCCGCTCCACATTTGGATTGACAGCCGTCACAACCAATAGTGACCGTGTTTACCCCTTTCTTTTCAACCATTGGATAGGATTTTAAAAAAAGGCTGTTGGGATGTTACTTCTGTCGAAGCGCTGGTAGGTGAAAAACTACGCAGCAAAAAGAATAAATAAAATGCTTTCTTAAAAAGGCAAAAGAATGCATGCACGTTTTCTTAATATTATTATTAAAAACCAACAGACTGATGAAAATGCGGGACATTTTCTCAATATGTGGCGTGCGGGACATGGGGTCAAAATGCTGTGCGGTACAACGCAAAGCGGGACGGGTGGTGACCCTATTCTAGTATGACCCGTATGACCTGGATAACTACGAATCTTTAGATTTTTTTTCCACAGACATTTTAACCAGACATGTTTGGCTATAAAATTATATATATTTCAGAATTTTGCACTGAGCTGTAAAAACACAGTAAAAAACAAACAAACAAAAACAGACAAATAAAATCCAGCCCAATTAATACCTGCCTTACTGTCATGCAGGCCTAGTTGTTTCGTCTGTATCTACAGATGAGAGGCACGATTGAGAAAAGCGCACATCTCTGCTTCTGTATTACATCTCCCTCTGGTGGACAATACATTATAGCACACCTCAGATCAACGTAACGCTCACGTTCACCTGCCATTAACACCACACACAAATTCAAGTAATTTTTATTAAAGGATTACTTTATAAAATCTACAAGTTCATAAACATTATTAAACTTAAAATGTGCATACTTAATAATATGTCCAACGACTGCTCAAATTTGGTACTTTCCTGTGATTTTTAACATGTTATGTATATTATCATGAATTTACATTTGTCACCAGATTAAGCTTTAAAATGCATACTGCTTACATACTGTTAGTTCAAACAAAACCCAGTCAACAAGCAACAAAGAACCCTGCAAACAAATTACTGCTATGGCATATATTTACCTAGCAGCAGTGATGGCAATTTTACAACTGAACACTATTAAATGAGTCCTTATGTACTTATGAGTCTGTAAACAAACACCTCACAGTTACAGAGTTGCTAAACTAGTTGGATACTGCACATTGTGCTTGTGTCCTGAGTGTGTTAGGGAGCTCAGTCCAGTGACTGCAATTATCTGGACCAGATACAATCACAGTGTCTGATGTGTTGGATGTTGATGGTTGCCTCTGTGATGATGGATGTTGCCATGGTGATGTGGGTACGTGTGGAGACAGGGATGCTCAATTCCTTCATTCTGCAGCTCTTCCTGTTTATGGAGACCATGCAGCTTCTGCAACAGCTCAGCAATGAAGGCCTGACAACACACACACACACACACACACACACACACACACACACACACACACACACCCGAGAGTTTATCTTTAATCTAGCTGTACCCACTTATAGAAATTGTGCTTAAGCATGTAATGTTTGTATATTGTTATAAAATTTATGACAACCGGTGTTGGGTTTAATGCATTACTAAGTAATTAGTTACTGTAATTTAATTACTTTTCCCTTGAAAAGTAAAGGGATTACTCTTAATTTTATTCTTAATTTTCTTCTGATAAAATTGCATTAAATACTGTATAGACTATAGAACAATTCTATATAAAATAATAGTGGATTTAACATCAAAATTGAATGTCTAATGTTAAAATGTATGTTATAATGTAACCTTCTCCCTTTAAATACTTCAGTTCAAAAATAATTTATGCAATTTGATATTATTTATTTTAAAGAATTAAAAAAACAGTTTCATGTCTATCCTTTTATTGTTTAACTGGTTGAGGTTTATATGGGATATAGAAAGTAATTAGTAATTAGTCATGCAATACTTATTAATAGTATAATTATACTGTTGAGGATGTAATTAGTAGCTAGTAATTTATTACTTTTTAGAGCAATTTACCCAAGACTGAGGACAACTTACTGTAAAACTTTATAATACCTAAGATAAAGTGTTCCTATTATCTTAAAAAAAAAAAAAAAAAAAAAACAAAAAAAAAAAAAAATGGTTAGTGCCAAATACTGGTTATATAATAAAGTAGGTGGTAATGTTGTGTCATTATCTTGTAAGTCTGTTCCAAAATTAGAGGATGTTACAAAAAATTTAAATATGTAAAATATATGAACTGCAGACATTCTTGATTAATCTACAGATTGTTCAGCATAAACTATAAATAAAAGTATCAATATCTTCTGCAGACTGTATGTGTATGTGTACCAGACAGCAGATTCTATGTTTACTCAATTAAGTCTCCTAATCTTTAACAATCAAACTGAAAATGGTGAGAATTGTGCCCTGGTATGTCTCACATGGGAAAACTGATTAAGTTTTTCAGATGTCAGTGTTGTGTGTGTGGGTTTATTTGAGTAGTGTAGATAAGTGCCACGTTCCTCTCTACTGATTCTCACTTCAGCACTAGCTTGCCCAGAGACACACAATCTTCTGCACATACACGTACAGTAACAATCATGTACACACACTAATCAAAAGGCTGAAAGTGAACATTGTTAAAGAGCCCTGATAAAAGAATGGCTTTCACTAACAGAGAGCAATAGGGGCAAGGGGAAAGAGAGAGAGAGAACAAATCATTCATTCATTGTGAGAAACACGTGGAAGGGAGTGTCAGCCACTGCAGTGTCCCTCAGAGAGAGTGGGAGAGAGCGGGAAAGAGAGATGAAGAGGAAAAGTAACAAAGGATGAGAAAAAGAGTGAGGACCATAGAGGGGTAAAGAGGATGATTAGACAAAAAGATTAAAAAGAAACAAGAAAAATGTTAAACCTTTAGTCATTAAATATATATATTGTTGTGAAATAAAAAATCAAGTTCTGAAATGCTGTTAGACTTTTTACTTGTAATTGTTATTTTATTGAGCTTGGATGACACACAAATTATGCCTATTGATTGCGATATATACTATCATGACTTGTCATAGTTTAACATTTTCAGTTAATCAAAAATGTATTTAATTTTAAGTTCTGTTAATGTAAAATACATTCTGATGACGTGTAAAAGTGTTTCATTTTGTTTCTTTTAACTGGGCTGGGATTTATATTTCCCATCATGCTTTGCCCATGGCACTTGAAAGGGAGAGTAAATGCTAAAATTAAGTTTTATATGATGTTTTTTGCACAAGATTAATGGTAAGGGAGATTTAGCAGTAATTAGGGTTTTGTTATGCTAATTTTGAAGTGTTAATGTGTTAATGTGAGTTTTTGAATAGTTACCATCATGGTGACAAGCGGTGCTTGGTAAGATCATGTTACTTAGAAATGCAGTTTTATTGAGTCCAAAAAGCGTCTTCACCTTACTTAAAACATTATGTTGGATCAACTTAAATAGTTGCATTCATGTCGACAATTATTAAGTTCATGTTACTTAGAAATGTGTTTTTGTTGTGGCAAAAAAACGTCTTCACCTTACTTAAAACATTATGTTGGATCAACTCAAAATATTGCTTTGAATTAATGCAATTCTCCCAATTGGCTTAAGTTAAAAATTCTAGTGGAAAATGTTAACATGTTTTTTTTTTTTTGTTGAACCAATGTTTTATTTTTTAGAGTGCAGAAATATGATGACAAAGAGATGGATTAACAGATGGAAAGTACCTCAGTGCTGCTAGTGCAGGTTTGCAGAAGAACCTGTAACACAAATTAAAACAAATTTTCTAGTCATTTTTTTTAAATGATTAATGACAATTGTGTAACATGCACTTGTACACAACCAGTAGAGAATATAAAGCCTTGAATGGTTCTATATTGTAGGGCATACAGACAAATTAGTCTATATGTGATTGGTTCTCATTTCTGAGAAGAAGGGGTCCCTGCAAATACTCAGGACAAGGGACATGGTATAAAAGCTCTGGCATCCACTCACCATTTTCTAAAAATTAAAATTAAAATGGCAGGCTACTGCCCTCAAGGTCAATGGTCCTATCTTTTACATTTTCATGGGGGTTACAATCTTTAAAAATATTTTATTTTAAATGCATTTCTCCTTTTCTTTAGCTTGCTTTTTAATATAGTTGTCTAAAAAAAACTGGCATTGTATATTCTGACTATTGTTTATTTATATTATTTAAATTGCCTTTGTTCCTCTTTTCTAAATCACTTTTAAAAGCATCTGCTAAATGCATACATTTTAATATGGCAAGACATACAAGCACAGGATGTGGTGTGAGAGAGGAGGATTATGGGACCTGTAGTTTGTGTGTTCGCTCTTCATCACTTGGGAGATCCAACAAATCATCGATGTTCACTTCATCTGGCATGTCCTCCAACATAAACACAAAAAAAAACAAAAATTAGTAAGGGTGCTTAAAACATCAACTGTTTGAGAAATGTCAAAAAAAAAAAAAAAAACATAGCAGGTATGAGAATTTAAAAATTAAACACTGCAGAAAGTTGTACTATGAGAAGCTAAAAATATATAGGCCTAGCTATATAGATAACTACATTAAGTCCAATGTAAGACATGTAGCTCCAACAGTCACAGCCAATTGGACAATTACAGCACTGGACCTCATTTGTTTATTCCACTTCACACTATATCTTATTGTTTCTCCACCTTTCAGCGTCTTACAGTTTCAGTATCTCAGAATATCCTCAGTCTCATCATTCCATGATCTCAGTGGGAAACTTTTGTGTATACATGAGCTAAACAGCAAATCGAGATAACAGATCACATAACACAACTCCCAAGAGACATCTCTCTGTCGACTCATACTGTGGGACAACGTCTCACGAAACACACAGCTTATGCTTGAACTTCCTGCCTGTCGCTGCTACAGACTGTTTCTCAGGGGTGCCCATGTAAGGTAGCGATAAAACCAAGTGTTCCCCCCTGTATTTCAGGGGGAAAAAGCAGAACCTGCCCAATTTTCCTCCTCACCTTTTATGGGCAGACAACTTGTGTATCTAACATTATCAAACATCTAATAATGGTTTGTCAGATGTATTGTTTTGTCAGGCTATGGTTTATAAACTTGAGACTCACAGAACAATGTCTGCTCTCAGTCCATTCAAAGGTGAATAAGGAGATAATTGCATATAACCTGGCTTTATAACCTAATAAACCTGGCTTTATTTAAAGATAGAATATTATTGGATCTTCGACTTTTTTCCTCTTTTGTAAGTCGCTTGGGAAAAATGTGTCTAAATGCAAAAATGTAAATGTAAACATAACATTTTCATTTGGGAAAATGCAAATACAGACTTTTAAAAAAATGAATTTTGTTATCAACATACTCAAAATGAAAATATTTAAATGCAGAAGCAATCTTTCATTTACATAGAGTGGTGTAAAGTATTTCAGAATTGTAGTTACTCATACACATAGAAGTGTCTCATTCTTATTCTTTTGGTACTTCTGTCTACAGGCACTTTTTAAAATCAAAATACCAAACGATGGTCGATGCATTCATGCTTATGGACAAAATAGTTAGGCTAACAATAGAAATGTATTGCAAAAAAACAAAAAACAAAACAACAACAACAACAAAAAAAACATTTACAATTATTGTAAAGCATTTACAATAAGAAACATGAATTTATAGAAGTGCAAAGTAGGTGGATATGCTTTTTTTTTCAACCGGACAGAGTTTTGTGTAAACGTTTGTGGTCAACTTTTTAGAGAAGGAAATGTTACACATTCAGCAGGCAAACATTTCAAAATAACGTATGAAAGCAGCATGTACTGCGCTCCAGTTCATTTTTCCATCAAAGTCGACTCGTTTTTTCAGAACTTGATGAGATTCTAGCGTCAAAACTGCACTAGCTACACCTATGAGGAGGATGAGCGTGGACACTCACCTTTCCCTCGTATAGCTTTTCAAGCCCTTCCTCGATCCATTTCTCCACGTCTAGCCTTTTCTGAAGCTGTTTGCGATTGTATTTTACCGTGACGCGCGCTTGTCGCTTATGCACGTTCATCCCGTGCTCTCGAGCAGTTTCTAAATCCGGGGAATGACCGGTATGTATCTCCTCAGCCATGTTTACATATGCCTGTGCTTGTCTATAAGAATGAGCGCATGGAGGAGCGCGCGGACAGAAGAAGCTGAACGCCGAGTGACGCGCGCTTATCTTGATTGGAGGTACAACGTCAGACGCTCGTGGGTATATTAAATGTAGAAATAGAAAAATATATATATTATTTTATGAAAAGCCCAGAAGAAAAGTTGAAAAAAATAAAGACGCGCTATTACAGTTTTACTAACAATTTTTCAAACTATGGCCCCTTTTCTCTAAACTCTACACACAAAACGCTTACACACCTCTTGAAAAAGCAAACACTTCATTCAAAACTATTTTAACTCATTGTATAAACTACACACGGAATGTGAAAATTGTAAAACACTACCATGTCTTTTCTTGATCATTGTGCAGTGGAGAGAACATGAGTTTCTCATAGCACTCACACGTACATGTGCACAAACACTTTATAATATATATAGCCTACAGTATGTATGCACAATTGATGAACTTTACAGTTATTGAACTGAAGTGAATCAACATTGAACTGACTTGAGCTGAATAATGACACTATTGGCTTGTTGCTTTACAGCAGAATTTGAATGTGGTACTATTGTGAAGCTGCATTGAAACAATCTGTATTGTATAAAGCACAATAGCTGATGCATATTCTGTATATATTTACGAAATAAATGCAAGGGGGTAAAATAATTTATTTAATTTTTTAAGTGAACAAATTATGTATAGTGTTTTCACACATGATCATTGGGTGTAGGTAATTGGTAAAAGTATGTTGTTTGAATGGCATGTGTTTTCCAAAAGAAAACAAGAGCTCTTAGTTTTGAATGATGTGTCTAATGTAGAGAACTGTGTTTAGCATTTAGCAAAAAGTTTGTTTTACAATTGTAAACAACAATGTCAAGGCTATGTGCTTGCAGTTTTGCAGAATTAGTCTGAAGATTAGGCATATGAGTGCCTGAGTGGACCTCACCCAAATAGCAACATTGCGCCGGCCCTGTCACACGTAGTATGATGATCTGGGCCGCATGTGGCGTGGAATGATGGCACTTGGGCGGACCGCTCCTGGTTGCCAGTGTAACCCCCTCTTTCTGGTTCTTTCATTTGTGTCAGCCCTCCCGGAAAGGATCAGACGGAGACATAGGCTGAGCTCACTTGTTTACTGGAATAAACAAAATGGAAACACCATACAGACGTGTAATATAGTCAATCCGGTCACAAAACGTTCTCCTCAAAAGCTTATTGCGACTGATTTCCAGTTCAACAATCAATAAATCGTTTTTTCCAAATAATTAAGAGCTCAGTTTCTTTTCTTTTTTTTTTTTACATAAAACGTAACATTGAACAAACATTAGTGCACCATACCTGGAATAAACAAAATGGAAACACCATACAGACGTGTAATATAGTCAATCCGGTCACAAAACTGTTGAAAATAAATACACATGAGAGAAAAGACCCTTAAAGAGAAATAAAAACATTTATAACAACACGTTATTTTAATTTGACCAGAGAGAGGTTCTACACCTACCGTTCTCCTCAAAAGCTTATTGCGACTGAGGAGAAAATGGCCGACCTCCTGATAAATTACCCTAGTCACCTGCAGGTGTCCCTATATCCCTTCTTTTAGGTGTATTTAGTTTGTTCTGTTCAATTAATATTTTAGAATTATTATACAGGATAAACAAACATTTTGGCACAATTCATTACAATTTTCTTTTCCCCGTTACATTCTCCCCCACTGAATTTGCCAAAATGTGGTTAACTTAAAAACAAAACACAAACGAAACTTCTTGTCTTTTTTCTTCGAAAAACAGAGAAACAAACTAGAATTGCTATTCTTAGCATAATGCTTTTGATCAGTAATAACTGTTCATATAAAGAACTGACAGGGAAAAAGTGCTGCGCATATCACTCCTCCTTAATCATGACCCAAATGAAGTGCCTTTTACATTTCATCTCTGCAATTCCTACACACGCACACAGGTTGACACTATTCACCAAATTTAATACTTCAATACTTCAGACTAAGAACAGAAATAGACAATTTACCCAGAGTTTGCTTTCTATTTTGGAACAAAGTGTGTTGATTCATAGAAGAAATAAGGCGATTCACTGGTTTCAACAACCTGCCAAATTTTGACCTTTGACCCGGTAACTCAGTACATTCAACCGTACCATCAACATTAGGGTCAAAATTACATACATTACTGTCATCAAGACTTCCCTGACAGACTGGGTGGTCATCGGAAACACTTCCAGGGACCACATTTAGTGATGGAACATCAACAAATTTAGCTGAGTCATGAGTATTACCTGACCCAACCATCTGAGCATCATCGTCGGTCACAACTGGGCCTACACCATCAGGTACAGAATCATCAGAAGATACAGAACAGCCATCAGAAACGTCATCATCTACAGAAAATACACTTTCGTCATCTTTTTTTCCCCACAATGTCACTTAAAGGGAGGAAATTTACACACAAAAGAAGGTTTCTATGTACGACCTTTAACTGACCAGATAAAGGGTGTTTAATCTTGTAAATGTGGGTTTTTGGATCGTGATCAACCACAGAATACACCACATTTTACAACTTTTCTGAAAGTTTGCGCTGCCGCGTTCACTTTTATTGGCTAATAGGACCCTATCGCCAACTTCAATTTTCACACCCTTATTTTTTCGATTGTACATGTGGGCTTGATGAGACTGTTCTTTTGAAGTGTTAGACTCCGCAACAGCAAGAGCATCCTTCAAATCCTTACTCAGGGACTCCACGTACTTGGGAAGAGAGTTGTCTGAATCATTCCACAGTACACTTTTGAAAACAACATCAACTGGCAGTCTCGGAGTGCGTCCAAACATTAGATAGAAGGGAGGGTACCCCGTAGTTTCGTGCACCGTACAGTTGTACATGAATGTTAAAGTATGGAGCATCCGAGGCCAATCTTGCTTTGGTCGAGGTTCAAGGGCTCTGATCATGTTTCCTAATGTTCGATTAAATCTTTCTGTAATTCCGTTTCCCATAGGATGATACGGTGTCGTTTGTGACTTCTTAACACCGGAAAAATCAAGCAAGTGTCTAATAAGCTCACTACAGAAATTGGCCCCTTGATCGGAATGGATGCGTTCCGGGAAACCATAATAACAGAAGTAGTTATCCCAGAGCTTCCTTGCTACTGAGTTCGCTGACTGGTCTGGGCAGCGAAAGGCATGGGCCAGCTTGGTAAAATGGTCAGTGACCACTAAAACATCAACTGACTTATTCTGTGAATCTTCCGCCGTCCAGAAATCAATGCAGACTAATTCAAGTGGAGCAGAAGTCTTGACACTCTCCAATAGAGCTCGGCCCCTCGGGCTCAGGTGTTTATGCAAGCACACAACGACTACACACCTTCACATAGTCACGAACATCACGTTCAATGTCTGTCCAGTAGAAGCGTTGACGAGACAGTTGGAGAGTGCGATACTGGCCTTGGTGTCCGGCCTCATCGTGGCATCCTTTCAGCACGTCAGCTTTCAGGGAAGATGGTACCACATACTGGAATCTTTTGTGACGTGACAAGGGGTCTCGACACACGATAGAGGACACCATCGTTCAATAATAGCTTCTCCCACTGCTTCATGAGCTTCCGAACAGCAGTGGGGTCTCCCATGCGCTCACGTCTCGAAGGCCTGCGCTTTCGGTCAACATAGAACATCACCCTCTGCAAATGATCATCCTCAAGCTGTTTGTCTCTCAGTTCTTGGCGAGAGTAAGAAGGAAGGGCATCAAATCCAACGTCTGAGATCTGTTGGACAAATCCAGCCAGAGGAGTGGCCCATGTTCTTGTTCCTTCATCCCAAGAGAGGTGATTAGAGAAGACAGCAGCCACTTCATCACTCGAAAAGCTCCCAGGCGCGTCCGCATCCGATTTGACTGCCAAATGCTCACAAGCACTTGCTGGGACCTCTACACTGTTAAGCACTCGCTGACTGGCATTGGACAATCTGAAAACATCTTGGACAGCAGCGCAGGAATGATTATTTGACTCCGCCAACAGCTTGTCATAAGGTTCCCTTACTATGCGGTGACTGACACAACCGTTGACAAAAGGCTGCCTGCTCAAGGCATCAGCAATGGAGTTCTTCGGCCCTGGAACATATTTGATGTCAAACTCAAAGGCAGCGAGTTTCGCCACCCATCTTTGTTCACAGGCGTCAAGCCTTGGTTTTGTCAAGATGTGTGTCAAGGGGTTATTATCTGTCCAGGCTGTGAACTGATGTCCTTTTAGCCAGTGGCTAAATTTATCACATACAGCCCACTTGAGGGCGAGAAACTCAAGTCGGTGTGCTGGATATCTGGCTTGCGCTCTGACAGTGACTTACTCGCGAATGCAATGGGTCGAGCCCTGCTTTCCCCAGGACTCAGTTGCGAAAGCACGGCACCCAATCCCTCAGACGAAGCATCAGTGGCAAGAATAAAAGGTCTGGAAAAGTCAGGATGTGCAAGAACAACATTGGACAGGACAGCTTCCTTTAATGCCGATAAGGCCGCTTCACAAGCTGGAGACCAGTCTTCAGGAGTGAGTTTTCTGGACGCAGGAATCCCTTTTCGCCCAACACCTCTAGCTTTCCTAACTCCGCTAGTCAGAGCAAAAAGTGGTCGTGCGAGGGATGAACAATTCTCAATAAAGCGTTGGTACCACATAACGAGGCCAAGAAAGGACTGGATTTTCTTAACCGATGGGGTGAAACCATCTGGGCACATCAGATCCGAGGAAGTAATTTTAGTAATTGCTTCAACTTTTCCAGGGTCCGTAGACACACCTTCCTTCGTAATTAAATGGCCAAGGAATTTCACTGAGCGTCTTAAGAAGTGGCATTTCTTCGGTGATAATTTCAAATTGTGCTGTTTTAACATACCGAAAACCATCTCTAGCCTCTGCAGTGCAATTTCTTCATCAGGCGCAAAGACCATTAAATCATCCAGGTAGCACAACAATGACAAGAAATTCTGTTCACCAAAGATTTTAGTCATCATCCGCATGAAGCTTGCTGGTGAGTTACAGAGGCCTTGTGGAAGCCTATTATATTCGTGTAACCCCACTGGTGTTGTGAACGCTGTATACTTTCTGTCGTCCTCATGTAATGGAATATTATAAAATCCTGAGGTCAAATCCATAGTGCTAAAAAACGTATTGCCACCTAGGGCCGCCAGACAGTCTTCCTGGTGGGGTAGGGGGTGTGCATCCTTCACTGTCCGCGCATTAAGCCAGCGGAAATCTGTGCATATGCGAAGATTGCCGTCTTTTTTCCAGCACAGAACCAAAGGTGATGCGAATTCGCTGACTGACTTGCGGATTATTCCCCTCTCCTCCATCTCGTTCAAAGCAACACGCAATTTCTGGTATTGCGAAGGAGGAACTCGCCTGTATGGCAGGCGAAATGGCCTTTCGTCAAACAGACGGATCCTGTGAACAAAGTCCTTGACTTCACCGCAATCAAGAGAATGTCTGGAAAAGATAGACTCATACTCGAGCACTAGATCACACAGTTTTGTCTTCCAGAATTCAGAAACTTCACACTTTTCCAAATCAACAGTTTCCAATCCACACTTACGGAGCCTGTCGCACAGTGCATCAGACTTATTTGACTCAGTTACTGACTGTTGAATGCTTGAATGAAGTGGAAGCTCGGGCTTTGTTTCGCACACATCCTCCAGTGCAATACAGGGGTAAACGTCAGCCACTTTAGTGTTTCGCTCAGCGTTACTAGCTTATCGCTAGGATTGATTAGCTTAAGTGGAATCCAGCCATCGCCCCCAAAGCGGAGTGACAACACGACACACTAAAACATTCCTGGAGGCCGAACGGAGTCTAGATGGTTCCACCATAACGGTACTGCCCGGTTGGCTACAGGACTTAATGGGGAGTTTACCCCAGACAAGATGCTCTTGGCCAGGCGAAAGTTTAACTGTGTGTTGAAGCTTAACTGTACCAATGACATCAGGAATCGCTCCGCCCTTCCATCGACATACACCAGCCATCATAGACAGGAACTCGTCACTCTCTGGATTATGTCCGCTGGGAGTAGAGATGAGTTCCCAATATCTGTCAGAATTTTTTAATCTGTGGACAAGATGTTTGATGACGTTTGTCCCCAAAATGAGATCATCTCCTTGGCCTGGAACAACAAGACATGGGACAATAACATCACAGCCGTAAACGTCCAGCTTAAGCTCAAGCATGCACTTTGGAAATGTTCTCTTGCCACCACATCCAATTAAAATGACATCTGTATCTTTTTCATTAACAGCATCCAAAGCACCATGTTCTCTTAGTTTACTGACAACTGAATCATTTAATGTACAGGCCATGGAGCCGGTGTCTAACATTGCACTGACTGTGAGTGAATCATTAATACGAACAGGCGTGTAGAAAAGTGCATCTGAGCATTCAACGCGTTGTGTATTTTGAAAGACAACTTTCTGGGAGTCGGGACATACGTTCTTGAAAGAGCTGAATAAAGCTTCGAAATCTGTATCAACATTGAGGGAATTTTCAACATCACCCACACCCCCCCTCTCCAAATGTGGGTGCATTAGTTTTCCTGACTGTTAGGTGGTATTAATGCAGCGGCCGATTTTGGGAATCTTGCTGTGCAGTCACGTTTTGAGTGGCCAGCACCGTGACATCTAAAGCACAAATGATCAGATCTGCAGTGGTCAAATGTAGTGTGAGTTGTGTCACCACAAATCCTACAGTTCCTTGGTCCAGCTGTGTTCCTTCCACGCACTCTCCCAGAAGATACATACTCAGGTCTACTCTCCTCCTTTTTCTTCAAAACTTCGATCAGCTGAGCCAGCATGTCAGCCATCCGATTCAGACCAGACTGGTCCTTCACATCTAGTTTAGTCTCACCAGGTCCAGTGGTTCCCTGCTTAAGACACATTAATGTAGACTCAGAAACAACGTTAGAATTTCCACAGCTCTGCACAGTTGTGTGGGCATTTTGGCTGACTGGGTAGGCATTGGTGCAAGTTTTTAACTTAAGCTCACGTTGGAAGCTATCTAAAAGCTCCTGAACATCTTTCGCAGTCCAGCATTCTAACGGCCGTACTTTAAAAGTGCGCGCTAGATCAGGGTCTGGGCAATTTCTCACAAACATCATTGCAACTTCAGAATTCAAATTGTCCATTCTTCTGCCCTGCCCTCTGAGACACTCGTCAGCTATGTCTGCTGCTTTATTAAGGCGAATCCAGTAGTCAACAGGATTCTCACCGTGTCTAGGCACTGTACTGTAAAAGTCTGCGAGTGGCATGCTGGAGTAGGACACCTCACTGAAGTGTTGCTTAAGTATGCTGTATATAATCTCAGGGTGACTTGTGCAGTCAAGCGCAGGGTTGCTACGTAGGGCCACTTTTACAATGTCTTTGGCCCTGCCCATTAGACGACTAATGATCTCATCAGCCTGTTCAGTTACTTTGACATTTCTCTTTTGCAGGTAAACTTGCATCATATCAACCCACTCTTGAATGTCACATCTGCCTGAACCATCCCCCTAAACACTGGTGGATCTTTTTCATCTGATTTCAGAATGACATTCAACTGCGACAAATCAAGATTAGCACATTGAGAGCCTGTGCTGTTATCTCCCTTATTGGTTCTGGCAAATTCACCCCCTGACAAAAGTTTGGCTGTAACTGAATCGCCAATTTGTCGGCCCAATTCTCTAACTAAAGCACCAAGTTCACTGACATCTCGATCACTAGAACTTTCCGCATTACATGGCTTTGGAGTAGAAGTAAGAGGGAGAGTCTTGTGTACATCATGACCCACACAATTTCCCCCATTACCAGCATGAATGTCAGTCTTATAGCCAAATTCACTCAACCCTGGCTTGTTAACAGAAAACTGCATTGGGTATTTACCCCGTCCAATCCCAAGAAAAGAATTATCTGCACCACCCTCAGCCATTTTTTCAAATGAAAAATACTCAGAATGTTCTAGAACTAAACTCTAAATCAGATTAATCAAAACAAAACTGCCATTCAATTATTCTCACTTATCTGCAGTCCAACGTTTTTTTTCTTTTCCCTTTTGAAAGTTCCTCGGAAAAAAGTGTCTTTAACTGGAGAATCTGGCAACCGCAGTCCACTCAACGAATGAAGCACGTGACGTCCGCGCTGCTCTTTCCGCTACAGGCCTAGTCGTCCGTCGTTCCCCCGGAGATCGGCTTTGCGTTGATCGCAAACGGGAATCACGGCACCATTGTAACCCCTCTTTCTGGTTCTTTCATTTGTGTCAGCCCTCCCGGAAAGGATCAGACGGAGACATAGGCTGAGCTCACTTGTTTACTGGAATAAACAAAATGGAAACACCATACAGACGTGTAATATAGTCAATCCGGTCACAAAACGTTCTCCTCAAAAGCTTATTGCGACTGATTTCCAGTTCAACAATCAATAAATCGTTTTTTCCAAATAATTAAGAGCTCAGTTTCTTTTCTTTTTTTTTTTTACATAAAACGTAACATTGAACAAACATTAGTGCACCATACCTGGAATAAACAAAATGGAAACACCATACAGACGTGTAATATAGTCAATCCGGTCACAAAACTGTTGAAAATAAATACACATGAGAGAAAAGACCCTTAAAGAGAAATAAAAACATTTATAACAACACGTTATTTTAATTTGACCAGAGAGAGGTTCTACACCTACCGTTCTCCTCAAAAGCTTATTGCGACTGAGGAGAAAATGGCCGACCTCCTGATAAATTACCCTAGTCACCTGCAGGTGTCCCTATATCCCTTCTTTTAGGTGTATTTAGTTTGTTCTGTTCAATTAATATTTTAGAATTATTATACAGGATAAACAAACATTTTGGCACAATTCATTACAATTTTCTTTTCCCCGTTACACCAGGCCATAGCAATGCCACATGATCTCAATGACTGTCAGTTTTGTTTCATTACAATATTTCAGTGACGGTCGGTTTTGTTCCTTTACAAGATTTCAATGACAGTCGGTTTTGTTCCTTTATGAGATTTTAGTGATGGTGGGATTTGGTCGGTTACAAGAATTCAATGATTGGCAGTTTTGTCTCGTTATAAGATTTTAATAGATTTTAAATGGTCGTTTTTCAGTGTCAGTCGGTTTAATTTGGTTGCAAGATTTCAATGCCAGTTCATTTTCGTTACGAGATTTCAATGATGATCAGCTTTGTTCCATGAGATTTCAACGATTTCAACGGTTTTGTTCCTTTATGAGATTTTAGTGATGGTGGGATTTGTTCGGTTTCGAGAATTCAATGATTAGCAGTTTTGTCTCGTTATAAGATTTTAATAGATTTTAAATGGTCGTTTTTCAGTGTCAGTCGGTTTAATTTGGTTACAAGATTTTAATGCCAGTTCATTTTCGTTACGAGATTTCAATGATTATCAGCTTTGTTCCATGAGATTTCAACGACGGTCGGTTTTGTTTCATTACAAGATTTCAGTGACAGTCCATTTTGTTCTTTATGAGATTTAAATGACGGTCAGTTTTGTTCCTTTATGAGATTTCAATGACGGTCGATTTTGTTTCATTATGAGATCTTGTTTTGTTTCGTTACAAGATTTTAATGATATCAGTTTGCAGTGTCAGTTGGTTTAATTTGGTTACAAGGGGCTTTGGTTAATTTGGTCATTTATAAAATGTTGTGCAGAAACCATCCTAAATTTGACCTTACCATCATTTCTCAGATGTGCATATGTGTGATTCATAGAATGAACGTACACAGAATACAAGCATACGCCTCTCTTTCAGATCTGAAATCTATAAATTATAAATGATCTTTGCACACATCTGAATGGTTTTAGTTCTCTGCATTGTAAACGACACTTAATTAATGTCATTTACAGATAAAACCTGTTTTTGTTCCTTTACGAGATTCCAAAGATAGACATTTTGTTCTATTACAAGATTTAGAGTTCAATGACTGTCGAGTTTGTTACAGTATTATTACTAAGCTTTCCTGTAGCTCAGTGGTTAGAGCATAGCAATGCCAAGGTCATGAGTCCGATCCCAGGGATTACACATACTCAGATACAAACGTATATTATAATGCAATGTAAGTCACTTTGGATAAAAGCGTCTGCCAAATGCGTAAATGTAATGTAATTATGGGATCTCGATGATGGTTTATTTATTTTTTCAGTTTCGTTTCATTACGAGAGTTCACCGATGGTCGGTTTTATTTCTTTGTTCCTTTACGAGATTTTACGAGAGAGTCGGTTTTGTTTTTTTACGAAATTTCAACAATGGTTGATTTTGATCCTTTACTAAATCTCAATGACAGTCAGTTTTGTTCCTTTACGAGATCTCAGTGGTTGACAGTTTTGTTTTGTTATGAGATTAGCTCTGTTCAATTGTGAGATCTTAATGATGGTCAGTTATATTCTGTTATGAGATTTCATACAATCGATTTTGTTTCATTATGAGATTTCAATGACGGACGGTTTTGTTCCTTTACGAGATTTCAAAGATGGTCTGTTTTGTTCTATTACGAGATTTAAATGACAGTCAGTTTTGTTCCTTTAATACATCTCAACAAGGACGTGCACAGGGGGGTTGCTCAGGTTGCCCGGGCAACTGCCCATATGCCCTTCTCGACTCACGTTGCCCTTCCGAGGTGGAAAAAGATAAATAAAAAAATCGTACAATGGATGCGAAATTTCATGTAGGCCTAGATAAAAAAAGAAAAAAAAAAGAAAAGCAAAGCCTCATTCACATATTCGGGCACCTGTCCGAAAGTGAAAGTCAGTAGGGGAAGGGCAAACTCTGTTTACGTGGCTGCAGCGCTGCACGCGACCGGCACCTGAGCTGAGCCTGCATGAGCGGCACTAGAAGGAAATTGTCGCGGTTGTCGGGTGAGACGACTTAACGTTGTCGGAAAGGTGAGTAAGGTTATAATCGTTAACTAAAACGAACAAAAAAAAAAACGAAAACTAGATGGGAAAAACATCGTCGTTAACTAAAATAAAAATAAAAACGAGGCATTACAAAAAAACGATAACTAACCAAAACTGTAATGTGTGTTTGGCAAAACTAACTAAAATAAAATAAAATTATAGATTAAATGTCCTTAGTCTTCGTCTTTGTCAATGTCTTTCATAGAGCAAACGTTCAGCTGAATTTCATTTCCCTGCGTCTCTCACTCACGCGTCTCTCTCACATACTCGCGCGCGCACAGCCCCTCCCCTCCGTGCACACCGCGACTCCATGAGAACGAGTGTTGGAAGAAAGTTCGCGAAAGGTTGGTATCTCGTGAAAACCTTTACACAATCACACATTAAAAAGTGGTATAAAAATATTTTTAATTCTGAATATAATTTTGTCAGTGTGTTAATGTCGACCCGAGAAGCGATTGCTACTTTAGAAAGTTAACTAGACTCAAGTTTGAGGTAAAATGCACTTGGGTTGTCGATGTCAAAACACTATTAAAGCTGTGATTCAAGTAAGGAATAATTGACGACGGGCCGTTGAATTATTAGAAAAAATAACACACCTGAAGTGGGGGGTGGGGGGGGGGGGGGGGGTTGGTAGGGGAGTGCCCTTTTTTAGGTCAGAGCAACTGCCCCTCAAAATTCCTGTGCACGTCCCTGCATCTCAATGATGGTCAGTTTTATTCTGTTACGAGATTTCAATGACGATAAGTTTTGTTCCATTATGAGATTTCAACGACGCTTGATTT
This sequence comes from Chanodichthys erythropterus, assembly GCF_024489055.1. NCBI lineage: Eukaryota > Metazoa > Chordata > Actinopteri > Cypriniformes > Xenocyprididae > Chanodichthys > Chanodichthys erythropterus. The sequence goes on along the minus strand of NC_090233.1, from coordinate 38,066,108 downwards.
TGTTTCATTACGAGATTTAAAAGACAGTCAGTTTTGTTCCTTTATGAGATTAAGACAGTTGGTTTTGTTTCATTGCGAAATTTCAGTGATGGTTGGTTTTGTTCATTTTCTAGAACAATGACAGTCAGTTTTGTTCCTTTACAAGATCTCAATGTTTGATGGTTTTGTTTTGTTATGAGATTTCAATGACGGTTAGTTCTGTTTCAGTTATTCATTACGAGATTTCAGTAACGGTTGGTTTTGTTCGGTTGCAAGATCTCTATCATTTTCAATTCGCTATAAGATTTCAATGACAATCACTTTTGATCTTTTTAGGAGATCTCAATAGCAGTCAGTTTCTTTCCTTTACGAGATTTCAATGACTGTCAGTTTTGTTCTTTTACAAGATTTCAATGACAGTCTGTTTTGTTCCTTTATGAGATCTCAATAATGGTTTTGTTTCATTACAAAATGTTTCATTTGCTTATGAGATTTCAATGACGTCTGTTTTATTAGGTTACGAGATTTCACTGACGGCCATTTTTGTTCGGTTACGAGACCTCAATGACAGTCAGTTTTGTTCCTTTACGACATTTCAATTACAGTTGGTTTTCATTGTCAGTTGGTTTTGTTCACGAGATCTCAATACAGTATGCTTTGCTCTTTCGCAAGATTTTAATTACAGTTTTTTTTTGTCCCATTATGAGATTTCAGTGATGGCCGGTTTTGTTCCATTACAGTGATGGTCAGTTTATTTGGTAATGAAATTTCAATGACTGTTGGTTTTACTGGGTTATGAGATTTCAATGAAGGTCGGTTTTGTTCCTCTACGAGATTTCAATAACAGCCGGGTTTTTTTCCATTACGAGATTTCAGTGTCACTTGATTTTGTTTCATAAGATTTTAATGACAGTTGGTTTTGTTCGGTTACAAATTTTTCTATGATGGTCAGTTTTGTTTGGTTACAAGATCTCAGCGATGGTCATTTTTATTCGGTTATGTGATTTCAATAACGGTTGGTTTTACTGGGTTATGAGATTTCAATGACGGTCAGTTTTGTTCCTCTACGAGATTTCAATAACAGCCGTTTTTTTTCCATTTCGAGACTTCAGTGTCACTCGATTTTGTTACATACAAGATTTTAGGATGTCATTCACTACCCTCCTCATTTTTAAAATTAGACATCAATGTGTGGGTTGTCATTAATTTTTAGGTATTTCCACACCTCTGAGGCTGACATTGTTTATGCTGCTGCCGTCTGTGTCTCTGTGGATGGAAAATTCTGTCAGTTACGTCATGTGAGGTATCGGTCTTTGGTGTTGGGGTTATTTTTTTAGAAGTACAAGTACAAGTACATGAGCTTGGTATCGCCCCGGTACTGATACTGGTAGGGTGAATTGCCCTAATGTGGGACACCTAGGTTTAGTGTTTGTACTAGGGCAATTCACCCTATTAGTGCATCCCTAGTTGCAGTAAAACAGGGTTTGTAATTTAAATGTATTACGGCACAACACAATGGTTATATTCAAATGACATCAGTGATCCAGGCTATTTCATGATTGTTACCATCAATAGCTAAAAATCACCATCTGCCCTCACACACTGTTACAGCAGCCAGAGAAAACAAACACAAGAGTTAAGAGCCCAACTAAAGGAAACACTGAGAAACAAACATGAGTGTTAAACTTCTGTTAATTCTCAATAAGAACTTCTGTACAGAAATAAATTCATTTCATTCAAATTCATGAAATCATTTTGGTTAGTAATATGTTGAAGCTGTAATGCTGTTTGAGGAGTTGTTTAATCCTCTGCTGAGATCTGGAGAGATTAATTATCTTCTTTTGTCTTCAGTTGATTTCATCAGTTGTTGTGGCTGAAGTCAGTTGTAGCTCTTGTGTTCCTGTTTCTCTTTTTTTCTGTTATCTTCTTTCCTTCAGCAATTCTGCTTGTTAACAGGCTTGTTAATGCTAAGATTATTCTATAAATAAAATATAAAGATTTTGTGGCTCAGATAAGGTCTAGTTCTGGTTTATTTCTTTTCTTGTGGCTGACATGGCCTGCTTGTTGCTCAGATCTGGCAAACAGGAGCAATCCGCCCAAGTGCCATCAGTTCACACCACGTGTGGCCCAGATCATCATACCATGCATGGCAATTGTGGGCCGGATTTGGGCTGGCACAAAGTTGCTATCTGGGCAAGTACCACTTTTAGTGTGTAAGCAAATTTAAAAAACTGTAATCAAACATTGTAGAAAGAACAGAGTTTAATGAATTAGGTGTTTTCTCATATAATTTATTTTATTATTTCATTAAAGTAACAAACTCATATACAAAATAAATTAACATAAAATCTTTACAAAGACAAGGCAATGATTGAAAGCAAAAGTACAAAAATGCAAAATAGAAACTTAGGCATAAACTTAGGTTTAAATTAATAGGAAACATCTGGCGAAAGAAATAAACATTCATTAGACAAACCCCACTGAAGAAAATCTGATTTTATGTAATTTAACATAAGAACAAATGACACATATTTCCCCATATCATTCGAGGAAGAAAACACACTGCTTAATACGCAATACAAAACTGGAGCAAAATCTTCCCATTTGGTCTGAAGTACATAGTTTTATCATATTCCTGACTGTGTTCTGCTTCCCTCCTTTCTCTTTTTTATATTTTTTATTTTTTATTGAAACACCTGTTGCTGGTAACATCCTGACAAATAAACAAAGGTGATATTCTCATCCTTACAAGATAAAAAAAAGTTATTGTTTTCATCAGTCTTATACAGAGCCCAGAGTTTGAACAGAAAGCACCCAACCTTAATGCTTTTCGATTTAACTTACTTCATTCTCTTTCAATAGAGGTATTTCCTTACTTAGCTCTCTTTGTATAGAGTTATTTTTCACTTCTTTATCTTTGTATAAAGATATCAGTTCTCTTCATATAGAGTTTTGTAACCTAAGTCTGTTTCAGCCTTCAGAGCTTGTGTCTGTCTTCATATGGAAACAGATTCACAGAGCCCAGCACACAGTAGTGTGAGTGTTTGTTTAGTTTTTGGTTTACACAGTCTTCCACCTTTACAGATGGCAAAGGTCCAATCCCTTATTCAGCTAATACATACTTCATTCGTTCATTCATTCATTCGTTCATTCATACATTCATAAAAATTAAGACAAAAGCAAGTGCTACATCCAAATTCTCATCCCTGCTTGTGAGTTTGTGTGTCCGTGTATATGCTCACGTGTCTACATCAGTGTATGCATGTGTTTGCTTGTTGTGATTTACACACGTGTACATGTGTAAATGTCTCATCTAAGCCCTCCTCCGGAACTCCACAGGAAGTCCTGCCCAGCAGGCAGTGTGTGAGAGGCCGCCAATGAGACTCGGCCCTCAGTGTTGCTGGGTTTCGCCTGACTGAAGTCTCGGTCATAGGGATAGTGCTGCCTGTCTAAATTATTAACAGTCTCCAAATCATTAAACACAGAATCGCACAGCTGCTGTCTGCGCAGTCTATGCCTCCTCCTCCTGATCACCACCAGTCCCACACACACTCCCAAAAACACAGCCAGCACACCTAACACACATGACACCGCCACTGCTGAAGGCGAGGTCTTCCCAACCCGGGGGGCCATCATCTCCAGACCTCCCTGCACAGGAAACTCGCAGGTTGGACCCATGAACCCAGGCACACACTGACACACTGGCCCTGAGAAGTGAGTGTAGCATGTTCCGCCGTGAAAGCATGGGTTCGTGAGACAAGCGTCTGCTCTGAGGCTGCAGTTTTTACCGGTAAATCCTAGAGTACAGGTGCAGGTGTAATCATTAATGCCATCTTGGCAGGTTCCGGCATTTTGACATGGATAGCGGGCACAGTCGTCGATGTTTGTCTCACAGCGAGGTCCGGTGAAACCAGGGCGACAGCGACACAAAGCACTGGCACCCAGATCCACACACTCACCACCTACAACAAAAAACGAGAGAGGAGGTTACATATGAGTAGGGTACTGTAACAGGAGCACATGTGCATGTGTGTGGTTGTGTAAAAATGTTTAGAACTGAAGTTCATATAATGAAAGTGAATGGTAACCAGAGCTGTTGAGTGAACTTAAATTTTTTTTTTTCTACGCATAAAATTTGTATGTGTTCAGAAGACTTAAAGTGATGATACACGGGACAACTTTATGAGCAATGTTGCCAAGTAATTTTGCTGAGTGATGTTGCTAGAGGAATTTCCTATTGAGAATGGGCAACAAATTTCTATCTGGATACATTAGACTGAAATTTGTTTTCCATTCTCAAGGGGAAAGTGCCCAAGCAACATTGCTCGTCAAAATTACCTGGCAACATTGCTTAGAAAGTTGCCCCATGTATTATCACCTTTAGTGCATGTGTCATATTTAATATCTTTTTACTTTTTGGAGCTTGAGAGGCTGTGGTCGCCATCCACTTTCATTGTATGAGTAGCATAAGCATTCTTCAAAACTTCTTTTGTGTTCCACAAAAGAAAGAAATCTAACATGAGGGTTAGTAAATGGTGACAATATTTTGTTCTGTTATTGCATTGTTCGCAATCAACACAAAAACTCACCGTTTGCACATGGTTTGTGGCTGCAGCGGTCCAGTCTCTTCTCACAGTTGGATCCGGTAAAGGCTGGGGGGCAGCGGCAGACGTAGCCACCCGTGAATTTCTCCTCACACGTCCCTCCGTTAAAGCAGGGATCATCCGCGCATGTCATCGCAATAATCTCACAGTTCTTCCCATAGAACCCCTGAGGACATGTGCAGGAGTAATCATTCTCCAAATCCTGCAAAGAAAAAGAGAAAAAATACATATATCTAATACATAATACATATATAAGGAATTTAGGTATCAAATCATTTTTGATCTCCACAATCCATTGTGCACATAAAGCACATCTGAGCATATTTACTTTTCCTAAATCACATACACATATTTATTTATTTATTTATTTATTTATATTGCCTTTTTTAAATAAAATGCATTAACTCCAAGTGTGTAAATGTTTGTTTCTGAACAAAAATGTAACATGCTGCATCTACTAAAATTGCATGTGATGTAAAATGTAGTCTATATATATACTGTATGTGTTAAAAGTTATATATACACTACAGTTCAAAAGTTTGGGATCGGTAAGATTTTTAATATTTTTAAAATAAGTTTTGTCTGCTCACCAAGATTGCATTTATTTAATTAAAAATACAGTAAAAACAGTAATATTGTGAAATATTATTACAATTTAAAATAACTGTTTTCTATTGGAATATAATATAAAATTTAATTTATTTCTGTGTTGGAAAAGCTGAATTTTCAGCATCATTTCAGTGTCACATGATCCTTCAGAAATCATTGTAATATGCTGATTTGCTGCTCAAGAAACATTTATTATTATTAATTTATAAAAAGTTGTATACTTTTTTTTTCAGGATTCCTTGATGAATAGAAAGTTCAAAAGAACAGCATTTATCTGAAATACAAAGCTTTTGTAACATTATACACTACCATTCAAAAGTTTGGGGTCAGTAAAAAATTTTTATTTTTATTTTTTTGAGAATAATTTAAAGAAGTTAATATTTTTATTTCAGCAAGGATGCATTAAATCGATCAAAAGTGACAGTAAAGACATTTAAAATGTAACAAAATATTGTATTTCAAATAAATGCTGTTCTTTTGAACTTTCTATTCATCAAATAATCCTGAAATATATTGTAATATTGTACACAAATATTTTGTACAATTGTACACAATAAATGTTCCTTGAGCAGCAAATCGTCATATTAGAATGATTTCTGAAGGATCATGTGACACTGAAGACTGGAGTAATGATGCTGAAAATTCGGCTTTGTCAACACTAGAATAAATTACATTTTCAAATATTTTCAAATAGAAAACAGTTATTTTAAATTGTAATAATATTTCACAATATTACTGATTTTACTGTATTTTTAATTAAATAAATGGAGCCTTGGTGAGCAGATGAAACTTCTTTTAAAAACATTAACAATCTTACCGATCCCAAACTTTTGAACGGTAGTGTGTGTATATATATATATATATATATATATATATATGGCTATGTTTTGACACTGAAAAAAAATATTGTTTTATTAACAAGTGAGTGTAGACTTACGTTGCAACTGCCACCATTCTTGCAGGGGTTGCAGTCACACTCGTTAATCTCCAGCTCACAGTTTGTGCCCCCATATCCTGGCCGACAGGTGCAAGTGTAACTGCCCTGTCCGGTGTTGGTGCAGGTGGCGCCATTAGCACAGGGTTTGTGGTTTGTGCAGTAGTTGAGGTCCTGGTTACAAAAGAGGCCTCCCCAGCCCTCCTTACACACACACTGCCACGGCTGTGAGCAGGTCCCATGCAGGCATCCTGGGTAATGCACACACTCGCTGCAGGATGGCCCCTGCCATCCCAGACGACACTTACACTCACCGGGTGACTCGCAGTAACCGTGACGCTCGCTGCAGTCTGAAGAGCAGATGGCTGTGGGAGGAGACAGAGAGGGGGGTAAACACACCACACACACCACGCCCCCCGGAGAGGGCAGATGAATGGGTGTGTTAAGTGTTGGGGCCAGCAGCTGGTGAGCTGACAGAGGTAATGCACTCTTTTGTATTTTGAGCTCCGGCAAGCGTGCACACACACTAACACACACACACACACACAGAACGACCCTCTAGCATGTATCTGTTGGGTTTCTTTGTTAGGCTGAACAAAAGAACTGCAGAAGCTCTGAAGGAGCTCAACTTCCATCAGACACACATGCACACAAAGATATGAGAGATAAGGGGATGTGGTGCTGCTGCTCAAGTTCCAACACACAAACCACAATAGCACATAAATACAGAGTTATCAAGAAAGAGATAGGACTGTTTCTATTTAGAGACCCAGACGTACTATCCCAAAGGACTGTATAGACCTCTGGCCATCTGACACACACATAGGTGGTGGGCTACTCACGATCAGAGCAGTAGTCTCCATGCCATCCCTCCAGGCATTCCCTGTTCCCGTTCTCATCGCAGGTGTAGTGCCCCAGCGTGTCGTCACGGGGACGGCAGTAATCCGAACACGCCTCGCCATAGTAAAACTCATCACAGAAAACGTGATATGAGTAACGGAGCTCGCTCTGATCACCGAAATGAACATCCTGAGACCAGTCTTCCCCAATCGCCAAGCGCCTTCGTGTTGCTAAACGACTGATCAGGTTGTTTTGATTCTCTGTTGTGGAAAATACAAGGAATATTTAAGCTTGTGAAAGTAGTGAATAAGTTAATTACACAAAAAAATGCCTCAATTTAGTAATGTATCAAGTCTGTATCTTTGCTTAGCATTAAGAGTCTCTGAAACACGGCAACTCACCTGTGTAATCATGATGCTCTTTGGGAGACTCCGCATTCCATGCCTCAATAATAAGAGAAAATGTCCCCTAAAAAAATCAAAACAAAACTTAACTTTCGCCCAAACTGAGAAGCATTCTCCTTTGTCTTTCATTGACCTTCTTCACTTATAGGCCTATTTGTTATAAACTGACTTTTTCAGTCTTGTTCACGGCCTTTTGCATTGATTTACATGTTAAGTGTTTAGTTAAACTTAAGGGCACCTGAATAAAATAATAATTTTGCAGTAATACAAAAATGTAGGCAGCATTTGTCTTATTAATCATTTCCTCAGATCAGCTTAATAACTATACTATGAAATAAAGGAATATTGTTTGCTAGACTTAATCTATAGTGCATAATGTTACAAATGTCAAAGAACTTTACCGGCCACTTGAAGTGGAAAGGCACCCGGATGGCTGCGCTGCCGGCGATAGAGCTCTGGTCCGCTCGCAGGACACTCGTCTGCCCGGTTCCGAAGGTGCACGGAGGTTCGGCGGAGATGACGTCCTCAGAATGTTTGAGACAAATCCTGAAAAAGATGTTGCAGTCTCGCGTCCTCCTGCAGAAGCGCCGTGTCGTGCTGAACGAGTGAACCTTCAATTCAAATACACCCGATGAAACCACCTGTTCAAAAACAGAGAAAGACTTATACAGATTTTGTTTAAAAAAATAAACAATGCATTACCTAGGAGACAAATATTCATACTATAAAGTCACATTAAAGAGAAAATGAAAATATGAATGAAGTATAAGCCTTGAACTGGCACCTTACCAACTGCAAAAGCGACACAGACAGCAGGCAGTACAAAGACAGATGCGCCATCTCGCTTAGTTAATCCTAAACTTTATTACAATAACGCGCAGGTATCTTCATCCGAAGCTTTAAAGTGTTTCGAGTTAAAGAAAAAAAAACAGTTAGAAGTCCTTGTACGAAATCTTCGGCACGTCCATGAAAGTCCACTGTCTTCAGAGGAAAAGCACACTCGTCGTCTCCGTCCTTCAGCGCGTGCGGTTTAACTTCATTGAATGTCTTGATGAATGGACGCCTTTATATACGTCTTGCCCCCCTTCACGTGACGTCAGAGGGGACATATGGCATAATATTGGCCTGATTAAATTGATCTCCTGCGTGTGGCAATGGTGCTGATGGAGTTAAGGTTGAAGTTAGCCATACTGCAGTCTTTTTCAGTGATGTAGAGCAGATGGGCACAGGAGTATGAAAACTTGTTGAATATTATTTTGTGAAATAATAAAAGTAAATTCAGCAATTGTCAGTCGAATTTCAGAATTTGTTTATTATTTGCACTATAGCTGACTTGAACTATAGGCTAATTATAGAATAGCCTATTGTAGACGATCTATAATAATTAGTGATTTAGATTTGGTTTGCTTAAAGTTTGTCCTTGCAGGTAGAATATGGTTTATAATTTAAAAAAGCAAACAGAAATTCTATTATTCGTCAGAGGTGCAATTTTGCCATTTCATGCCATTACATCCCTTAGAAAGCGAGCACAAATTGTAGTTATGATCATTAATAAAGGAAGTTTGTTCGAAAATAAAACAGGACCAACGTCTAAATCACTGCAGATATTTTGACAAATGTTTTAACAAATGGAAAAATTATTTCATTTTTTTTTATTAAACATAGGCTAAAATAACAGTTGTTTCTGTTTTATTAAAATATTATGCTATTTAGTAAACATATAGTTTTCCTACTGTTGTTTCCACTTTCTATGGTTCCTGAGTGTAGTGTATAGGCCGTTTTTAATTATTTCCTCTGCACCCAAACACACACACACACACTCAACCTTGGACTGTGTGTTCGCTCTGGCGCGTGCGGGCAGGGGGAGGCCATAATGTGTGTGTGTGTGTGTGTGTGTCTTTTGTTGTGAAGTATGCAGAGACGCGCAGGCTGCTCTGGAGGATGGGTGGGGAAATATCATGATGACGCTTTTGTGTGGGTCAGCTCCAACAGCTGTATGTTAACATGCGGCACATGGTCACTTATTGTCCGCCACAAACCGCCCGAACTCACCCAACCGGCATCTGTTGCGGTCGGTAAAACACTTGCAGCCGTTCCACTCATATAACGTATAATATTTCCGTGTCTGTTCACTATTTTCCACAGCAGGCCTATTAGGTCTGTGATTAATATGAAAGTAAGGAATATGGAGTGGTAAAGATTATTGTAGCTACAGGCTAATGTCATTCAGTGTTATGCGAACTGAAGGGAATTTTCTCTTTTTATTCCTTTCTTCAGCATGAAGTTGTGACGTGTGGCTGTGTGCTTTGCTCACGCGCTGTTGTTATGGTAATGAGAGACGCGTGCCGCAGAGCCCTTTCATTGAGCCATAACCACAATGCATCACATATAGCCTAATGTCTTTTAAAAGACCTCATAAATAAAGTCTCAAAGACCGCAGATATTGGTGTAAATAAATCTAGAAAGTGCGTGAAGACAACAGTCAGGAAACATTAGCTACTTGACACTGTAAGCTAACAAAATCACTTCATTAAACCAAGTGATTATGTATGCTTTTATATATGCTAATGCTATGTAGGCTAACTTATGAAGTTTGCTGTTGTTGATGCTGGGGACAAAGACCCAATTTATGCCACAGACTGTGTTATATCAGCTGTATGGCAGAGATAAACTCATGTTGTGGATAAGAAGGCAGATGACCAGGTGAGGGAAAACAACAAGCATAATTGCAAGCAAGCTTGAGATATAGAATGGCTGCGTCAATGATATTCTGCACTTGATACAACAAAAGTTTTCAGTAGCCTATGTGGAGAAGTTAACAATGGCCTAATGGTCAAGGAATGGAGCATCTAAAGTAGATGTAGACTTTAACCTCAAGCCGTTGATGATGAGTAAAAGTGCAATTCAACAATTAAATATCCCACACAATGTGCTGTTAGTCACTATAGATAAAACATATTCACCGAAAAGCATCAAAATCATTAAAAGCATTAATTCAGTGTTTTGTTTTGGGGTTTTTTCCAAGTAAAACAACTAAAATCAGACAGAACTGAAACAGACACATTGTGTCTATGGCAAGCAAGATGGTTTAATCCTTAAACGAAAGCTTTGCAAGTGCTAACAAGTTAAGGTTCAGTTAAAAGAAACTGACACATGGTCTGGGATAAAGGCTGTTAGCAGGATTTAGGTTTTTGAGAGCCCCGACATCTGCACTGATGAGAGAAAGAGAAGCACTTATCCAAAGAGAGAATCTCAGTACAGCATTCAGAAGTACTTAGCTGAAGAATTAAGGTAAACAAGTTTCTTCAGAAAACGGTGAAATGAGAAAAATTGTTTACACACAGTTTAACAGTTACCATTCTTATTGTATTCTTAAAAACAATACTCAAAACTTAAAGGGATTGTTCTAAAAATATAAAAGTTCTGTCATTATTTATTCACCCTCATGTTGTTTTTGCTGCTGTTTGTTTTATGACCATATAATGTAAGTCAATGGTCACCAAAACGGCTTGGTTCCCTAGTTTATTTAAAATATCTTCTTTTGTGTTCTGCAGAAGAAAAAAGTCATACAGGTTTGAATCGACACCACTGTGACTAAATGATGACAGAATTTTTTGGGTGAAGTATCCCTTTAATGGATTCTGTGTTGCCTTACTTGACCCCTAACAGAAAAAAGGACCTTACGGATGTAGACTGTCAGATATTGTCTGATTTTTAAGTGTTTTCATAAATGTTTGTCATTAAGAAGTTAAGGAACACCTGTGAAATTGATATACTGTCTGTATTTTCCACTTTATTCAGTCATAGTATTTTTTACTTAAAGGGATAGTTCACCCAAAAATGAAAATTTGATGTTTATCTGCTTACCCCCAGTGCATCCAAGATGTAGGTGACTTTGTTTCATCAGTAGAACACAAATGATGATTTTAACTCCAGCCGTTGCCGTCTGTCAGCCGAATAATGGGAGTGAATGGGAACTTGGATCAATAAGAGTCGAAAAAACATGCATAGACAAATCCAAATTAAACCCTGCAGCTCGTGACGACACATTGATGTCCTAAGACACGAAACGATCGGTTTGTGCGAGAAACCGAACAGTATTTAAAGGTCTGATCGCGCTCTGACAGCCGAAGTAATGTCTAGCACTCATTGAAGTATATGCGCGAGACATCACTAAGCGTATGCTGAACGCAGTTGGACATAGTGGTGTTTTAGAGGTAAAAAAATTATACAAATACTGTTCGGTTTCTCACACAAACCTATCGTTTCGTGTCTTAGGACATCAATGTGTCGTCACGAGCCGCAGGGTTTCGTTTGGATTTGTCTTTGTTTTTTCGACTCTTATTGATCGAGTTCCCATTCACTCCCATTATTTGGCTGACAGACAGCAACGGTTGGAGTTAAAAATCATCATTTGTGTTCTACTGAAGAAACAAAGTCACCTCTTGGATGCGCTGGGGGTAAGCAGATAAACATCAAATTTTCATTTTTGGGTAAACTATCCCCTTAACCTATTTATAATATATTATATTAAATGTATTTACTATTTTAATTTGATATATTTATATATATATATTTTTTTTAAAAGTTTATTAATGTATTAATGTGAAGTGTTTTTGGTCTGAGGACAGGTGGTTTTAGGGATATAGTAAGTGAAAATGTCATAATTTTGATAAAATAATGAGAAAATCCAATGAAATCCTAAATCTGTGTCCAGAATATTTTAGTGATAATTTCTGATTATTTTCACCATGGAAATGCTGCTCTTTTATAACAGAAAAAAGTAAAATTGTGGGGCATGCTATGTCTCAAGAACCAGTGACTAATCAAAAGTGGATGAATTTTAATATTATTATGCAAATGTTTCTTAAACCTAATATAAAAGTAAGGTATCTGTTAATCTCGTTATCGTTGTAAGAGAATGATTCTGTGTTTGTATCTGTGTTTGCAGTGAATTATTGCATGTGTGTTGACTCATTGTCTGTGTGATGCAGATGGGCAATGACTGATTTGTGTCTTGTAACGTGGTTGATGGGGGATGGTGGTCCCTTGAGGTAGGACACAAGCGTGGCAGGAGCATGGGAACCCCAGAACACCCTTCACTCCACATGCATATATCCATATTTATGACCCCACACCCAGACACCTCAAATCTCACATATGTGCAAGCAAACAGGACTGCAAAAAGGGATGTACACAAAGACATTCATCTCAGTCATTTTTAGTCACTGTGCAGTACCTCAAGCAGCATTGTTTTCATCTCAATTAAGATGATTTCTTTAATTAATTAAAAATGTCAGCAAATCATTCACAAGCAAAATGAGCTTGCACATTCATACACATTAACAGACTGATGTCCATTCCTCACAATCCTTAGACTTAAGATATTCGACACATACAACTTCACACATTCATTTACTCACATTGTCATATCCTCATTCGGGCCTATATGACACCCGACCCAGGATTTCCACACACCTCATGACATCTGCTCACCCTGGAGACCAGCTCCCAAAGGGGACACACACATAGTTCATCTGCCTACATTACTGACCTACACCGGACCAGCATCCTAAGGACACACACTCTCTAACTGCATCTGTTGGGCCTTGAGCCCTTTGGGACCACAGACCAGTCTTTCACACACACTCACACATGCAATTACACACGTGTACAAAATCTGCTGGCCTTGAGGGAAGTACTGACCTTTGCTCAATAGTCAAACTATGTAAATGTGTGTAGGATCGGAGTTGCTGCATTCATGTGAAAATGACAGGAATAATCTCACAGAAACAGATCACACTGGAAAACACATTAAGACAGAGCAGTGTCTTGTGGTCAGTGCAAGTCCTCATGGGAGATTTGGTTTTTGAGTCTGGCCTGGTTCATGTTCGCAACCTATTCCCTTGTCTCTTTCTACATCTGGGTCTATTAAAAAGAAATCCCAATTCCAAAAAACCCCCCAAAAAACTAAAAAGTGAATATGTATTATTTACCTATTAAATACAAACTATAGAATAATAAATATTTATTTTGGAGCTTTTCATTTCTTTTTAATTCAATTCAGATTAAATTCTGATTAAAATAATAAATAAAATAATTTTCTTAACAACAACAAACACAAACCTATAGGTGAATGTGAAAGAAAGATCATATTAATAAGTGTTAGACATTATATGTCTTAACAGGTGGACAGAACACACCACGACTACACAGCCAGCCACACGCCTGGCTCATGCAGCTGAATAGAGAGAAATGACACGGGCCCCACCATGAAGCTCTGAACCTCTGAGGAGGAAAAGAGGGCCTCACAGCAGAGGTAGCGTTATGTTATTAGAGAACCCAGAGTGACAGATGTAGGATAAAAGAGAGGGCAGGAGAATCAGCAGGGGTGAAAGAGAGAGAAGAAAAGGTGAAGAGGTCAGCAGACCAACAGAAGAAGGGGAGGAAAGACAGAGTTGATCTTGAAAAAAAAAAAAAAAGGGATCGATAAATCTATTCGCTGTTGATTCACAGTCTGCCTCTTTTGTTCCAGATGGCAGCTGATGTGTGGCAGAGAAATCACATCAAAATATGTATACACTACCGTTTGGGGGAGGTAAGATTTTTAAAAATGTTTTTGAAAAAATCATTATGCTCACTGAATATATTTGGAAAAAGAAAAAAAAAAATTAAATTGTGGCATTTTAAAATATTTAAAAATTTAATTAGTCCTGCAGAAATCATTCTTATATGTGGATTTGCTGTTCAAGAAACATTTATTATTATTTAATTATTATTATAAATTTTGAAAACAGTTGTGCTGAATGTTCTTGTGGAAACTGTTTTTTTCTTTGATAAAGTTCAAAAGAACAGCATTTATTTGAAAAAAGAATCTTTTGTAACATAATAAATGTCTTTACTGCCACCTTTGATCAATTTAATGTTCTTTCTGAATACATTTTTTTTTTCAAAAAGGGAAATCTTTGTGACCCAATACTTTTCAACAGTAGTGTATACATACACAAAATCACAAAAACAGTTGAGTCCTGGAAAATGGCTTTTGTGTGTTTTTCCCCCTCAAATGAAAAAAAAAAAAGGTTCAAGAACAGCTTTAACATGAAACTAAAAGTTTAATATTTCAAGCTTGAACAGATATTCCAGTAATCTATCTTATCTATCCGCCAAATAAAATAGAAGCAAGACAACTAAACCTGTTTTTAAATAACCAAATGTCAAAAAGAAAAGTTTAATGTAACCTAAACCAGAGACAAGACCTGTTATTGTGTATCTGGTACACCGCCCGGTGTAGATTGCCTATATGATAAATGACTGATACATTATACAGACATATTCACAATCTGCAGACAGCCACAATAAAGTGCTTTTTTTCAGCAGAGGTCCCTAAACCACACAATAGGGCTACCAGCTGCCGTCTTACACATGCACAAAGCATTCCCCAACTACAGCTCTACATCAGCACACACACACACCCAACACCGCTCTGCATCAGAAACACACACACACACACACACACACACACAGCATCTGTTTAAGCAGAGTTCTTCAGCCCTGGAGAGCCGAAGAACAATACTTGAGCTCTAATCACATCCTGCCCGAAACTTACAGTGAGAAGCTAAGTGTCCATGTCAGAATCTCAGTACAAGTACAGACACAAACATGTACATGTGTCCACAAAACGACCATAAAATCAGCAGAACTTGGAATAAACACTAGTCAAGCTGTTCAGTTAAAATTTATTGAAATATCTTGCTCACTTATGGAGCTTTTTTCATTCAGAAACCAAACATACACATACATGAAACTCACACTGCTGGAAAAACCCAGTGATTTTGAAGAAACACATGCAGTAAAATAATCATTTGAGGAACACTCTGTGTAAAATAAAATACACACTGCCCTCTAGTGACAAAACAACAGCATTAACTGAGTTTAAGGGGTTAGTTCACCCAAAAATGAAAATAATGTCATTTATTACTCACCCTCATGTCGTTCTACACCCGAAAGACCTTCGTTCATCTTTGGAACATAAATTAAGATATTTTTGTTGAAATCCGATGGCTAAGTGAGGCCTGCATAGCCAGCAATGATATTTCCTCTCTCAAGATCCATAAAGGTACTAAAAATATATTTAATTCAGTTCATTTGAGTACAGTGGTTCAATATTAATATTACAAAGCAACAAGAATATTTTTGGTGCACCAAAAAATCCAAAATAACGACTTATATAGTGATGGCCGATTTCAAAACACTGCTTCAGGAAGTTTCAGAGCATAATGAAGCAGCGGTTCGGAGTGCCAAAGTCACATGATTTCAGCAGTTTGACACGTGATCCGAATCATGATTCGACACGCTGATTCATAATGCTCCGAAGCTTCCTGAAGCAGTGTTTTGAAATCAGCCATCACTAAATAAGTCGTTATTTTGGGGTTTTTTTGGCGCTCCAAAAATATTCTCGTCGCTTTAATAATATTAATATTGAACCACTGTACTCACAAAAAAAACCCTGTGTTTTTAGTACATTAATGGATCTTGAGAGAGGAAATATCATTGCTCCCTATGCAGGCCTCACTGAGCCATCAGATTTCAACAAAAATATCTTAATTTGTGTTTCGAAGATTAACGAAGGTCTTACCGGTGTGGAACGGCATGAGGGTAATAAATGACATTATTTTCATTTTTGGGTGAACTAACCCTTTAACGTAAGAAACTTAGTTCCTGAAAATGTACATTTGTCCCACATTTTTAAATCTCTGAACACAGCATTAAAAAAATCAAATGTAAAAAGTTCCACTGGAAGAGAATGTCCTAATAGACAAAATATGAGACCTATTTTAATGAGATTCAGAAGCCTTCTTTTACACCGTATACTGGTCTTACAAAATGTTTTAGTTGTCTTTAAACACCATTAAATGGGACTGCAAGTTAATAACAGTTAATATTACAGAAGTATCTTCACTTACAGAGCTGTAATAAATACGAAAAGTATGTGTCCGTGAGTGAATTAAACGCACTCCTTACAGCAGCATTCAGATGATAAACTCGCTACGAATAAAATAGAAGTCAGTGGTCACCAAAACGGTGATGGTTACCAACATTATATCTTTATGTTCCGCTGAACAAATAAAGTCATGCAGGTTTGGAAAGACATTAAGGCGGGTAAATGAAGACAGAATTTTCATTTCTGGGTGAAATATATCTTTAACTCATCGACAGATGTTGCATAAAAGCATATAAAAGTAGGTCCAGTGAATCTCCCCACAACAGGTCAATCTCAACAATTCCTATGTGATGATGTTGTGAATTAAAAAAAAGTAGTAATATTTTGTTGTGGAAGATCATATTACTATAGGCACAAACAAAATCCCTTTGCATGGTTTTAGCTAACATTTTTGGAGTGGTCATCACTAAAACAAAAACCCTAAGTGTGCCCTATTGATTTACAGAGACGATACAAATGTTAACATATATTCGTATTTTTGAAAACCTCAAAAGCATCTTTTCAAATAACTGTCTTTGTCCTTGAACTTAATCACAGTATTTTGACATCTTGACATTGCGCCCTCTGATGGTCACCAATGTTCCAGTGAAAAGTTGTTTCTGTTTATACCGCATGATTTTTGTCTGAATGCAGTTTCTTATCAACAACGGGTCACGCTCTGCGAAGTTTGTTAGTCATAATTTGATTGCTAAACACAAATTTCACAACGCAGGTTTGCCGTTGACCTTTTCATGTAGTATCGTTAGCGCGCCAGAGGCAAATTCTCGCAACACCTGCACGGTATCCCTCTGTAGCTGCAATGATTCGCGTGCAAACTCCTGTTGCGTCTCTGCTAGCTGCTGCACTGACTCTGCAAGAAGCTCAAGCGAGCGGGAGACCGTGCCCAGAAGAGCGTTAGTGGCGTGCTGCTCCTGCACGCTAAGGCTTGCGTTGTGTGCTAATTGCTCACGTGAACTGTCTGGCTCCGCCCCTGAGAAAGACGAGGGTCTTTTAGTTGAGGTGGTGGCTGTGGAGGAGACGTGTCCAATATTGCCTCTAGTTGCAATTCCATCCTCTTCAGAGTAAGAGTTACTGGCAGGTGCCATAGAGGATGATGGGAAGAGGTCACGGTTGTCTTCATCAGAGTCAGGATCTGTGATTACACAAGTAAACAGACTTTTTAAACAAGTTAAACATCATATGATCACAAATTTTTGGTTTTGATATGCTTTTTTTTCTTGAACACATGGGATTTAAACATTATGCACAAACTGTAATTTCAAAGACATTAAATTCACAACTTGGATGGTTGAACACACTTCTTTAAAAAAAAGGAAAGGAAACTGACCCCAAACATTTAAAGAAAATGTCATATTCTCAAATGATGCATTAAATTTATCAAAGGTTATAGTAAAGATATTTATAATGTAACAAAAAATTTCTTTTTTCAAATAAAAGCTGTTCTTTTCAACCTTCTATTTATCAAAGATTTCTGAAAAAATGCATCATGGTTTTCCACAAAAATATTAAAGAGCACAAAGGTTTACACTGATAAAAATAATAAATGTTCTTGAGCAGCAAATCAGCATATTAGAATGATTTCTGAAGGATCATGTGACACTGAAGACTGGAGTAATGATGCTGAAAATTCAGCTTTGCCAACACTGGAATGCGTTACATTTTAAAATATATTCAAATAGAACTTTCTAATTTTAAAGTTATTCTAAATTGTAATAATATTTCACAACTACTATTTTTATTGTATTTTTGATCTGCAGTATGAAACAGGGCAGTTGTGACCTAATGGTTCAATAGTCAGACTGGTAACCTGAAGGTTGCAGGTTCGATTCTCAATATTGGCAGGAAATGACTAAGGTCTTAAGCAAGGCACCTACCCACTAATCGCTCCCCGAGAGCCCAAAATGGTTGCCTGCTGCTCCAGATGTGTGTTTCCATGGTTTGCAGTGTGTGTGTTCACTACTCACTACTCCTAATGTGTGTGCACTAACTTGGATGGGTTAAATGCAGTTGCCATACTCGGCCTTCACATGCAACTTTCACTAAATTTAATGAAAATTCTTAATATGGTCCAACCTGAGTATTTTCAGTTTTTCTTACCTCCAGTTTTGGATCCGTCATACTGTAACTGTATCTCACTTGCACCCCCAGCTCTACTTGTAGTAGCAGGGATTCCTCCCACATCCATTCCTCCGCTCGGGGAACTGTTGACCGACCCCATCCCCACAAACCCCCCATCCTCCTCTTCCTCATCCTCACACACAGGCTCTTGTTCGTCATGACTGCGAGATCTGGACCGCTGTGTAGCTTCCCACGGTTTCTTGTCCAGTTCAAGGATGGATTCCACAATGACTTCCATCGGGGACAGTTCAATATTGGACCGTGCCAATCGCTGGGACACTGTAGCACCAGTCCGCAGAGCAGCCAGTTTGCGCTTTGTGTCGCATTTAAGATCGGACCATTTTTTGATCACCTCCATGATCTCTCTGTCACACTCTCCAATCTCATTAACACGCGCCGTGATCTCTGCCCATTTCCTGCGCTTCACGTCAGAGGGAACGCCTGCGTTAAACTTACCTAAGCATGGACACAGAAAAGTATCAGAACATTTTTCCAGCATTTTTTTCAAACATATTTCCAGTTTATCCATTTTATAGGGATATGAAACATAACTGGTGGTTGTCGGAATGGAGTAAACTCAGTTTATAAGACTGCTAACTTGCTAAGAAAGGTTTTGCTTGTCAAACAGAGATAAAACTTACCCACAACAATGTGGCGATTCTTTCGCACTTCGTCCAGCAGGATGTGCACTTCACTGAAAGAGAAACGTGCTTTTCTCCTCTTGAAGCGCACCATGTTGTCTTGATTGAGGTAGAGCGAAGACACCGACATCTTTACAGCAGAACGATGCTCTCACTCCAATTAGGGGGAGTCTGTGTAAAGTGTAGAAATTACTATTTAAAAAAAAAAAAACAACAACAACAACTAAGTAATCCTGTTGATTTGAATCATTGATCTGACAAACAGGTTTCAACAGTATTTACTGTTAAAGGTGCCCTCGAATGAAAAATTTAATTTACCTCGGCATAGAGGAATAACAAGAGTTCAGTACATGGAAATGACATACAGTGAGTCTCAAACACCATTGTTTCCTCCTTCTTGTGTAAATCTCATTTGTTTAAAAGACCTCCGAAGAAAAGGCGAATCTCAACATAACACTGACTGTTACGTAACAGTCGGGGTGTACGCCCCACTATTTGCATATGCCAGCCCATGTTCCCAACATTATGAAAGGGCAGCCAGTATTAACGTCTGGATGTGCACAGCTGAATCATCAGACTAGGTAAGCAAGCAAGGACAATAGCGAAAAATGGCAGATGGAGCAATAATAACTGACATGATCCATGATATCATGATATTTTTAGTGATATTTGTAAACTGTCTTTCTAAATGTTTTGTTAGCATGTTGCTAATGTACTGTTAAATGTGGTTAAAGTTACCATCGTTTCTTACTGTATTCACAGAGACAAGAGCCGTTGCTATTTTCATTATTAAACACTTGCAGTCTGTATAATTCATAAACACAACTTCATTCTTTATAAATCTCTCCAACAGTGTAGTATTAGCCGTTAGCCACGGAGCACAGCCTCAAATCCATTCAGAATCAAATGTAAACAATATAACAGTATACAATACTCACATAATCCGACACATGCATGCCGAACACTTTGTAAAGATCCATTTGAGGGGTATATTAGCGGTGTAAACTTTGTTTATGCACTGTTCAAGGCAAGCGCGAGCTCCGTGGGGTGGAGCACGAGAATTAAAGGGCCAGTAGCCCTGAATCGGCTCATTACTAATGATGCCCCAAAATAGGCAGTTAAAAAAATTTATTAAAAAAAATCTATGGGGTATTTTGGGCTGAAACTTCAGACACATTCAGGGGACACCTTAGACTTACATCTTTTGAAAAAAAGTTCTAGGGCACCTTTAAAAAAAAAGTTGTCATTCAAATGTATTTGTTTATACAGAGCTCTGCCAATTAATTCACTTTACAAACCGAACTGCACCAAGGGACTGTTAGATTAACCCGTTCACACAGACATTTGGGTGAAATCTCTTTCGCTTTCATTTTCTCACAAAATGTGTAGTTCTTTGTCACTCAATATGAAGCAACCATTAGAAACAAAAATATTTTTATTATAAATATGGACAAATGTTGCATTAATTTCAATGAATGAAAGAGTTATGAATACAGAGTGGTTTCAAACTGATTTGAAGAGCAGCTATGCTAATTATTCTTTTTTGGTTTCCTGTTTCCACCTCAGGATATTACTGCCATATGGACATCACTTTGACACACTCACCTCTGGATGGTAACAGAATATATTTTCAAATTGTAACATTGAACAAGCATTTTCTGTAAAGCTGCTTTGAAACAATATATTGTGAATTTTTACCTCTATATATTAATATTAATTGTCAGATAAACAAGTGTTGAAATAACCACATATTTTTGCATATCAAAAATGTATTAATTGCAATTTATAGGGCCTGCTTAAAAAGTGAGAAATAATCTATTCTACAACCTCTTAACATTTTCTTTACAATTTGTGTGACAAAGTTGACATAACATGGCCATGACACTGAAAACATTAACTTGGGTAAAGTTGGTTTTATATTCGCACATTCAGACATCCGTATTCAATAGCCTTGTTAATCACACTACATTGGACATTCACAAGTAGATATGCCATTAAAACAATACTTGCCTATTTTGAACTACTGTTGTAATGTTGTAAGTTGACAATCGTTGGTTGTCAATATCATGTCGCTGCTTAAAATTCGCAAACATTAATTTATTGCACATTTATTGGAAAGTCTGAATTTATCAGAAGTCCGAATGTGTGAATATAAAACCAACTTTACCCAAGTAAAACATTAGTGATTGTTAAAGTACACAACACTATAAAACTCAGAATTTATGGCAAATTAAATATGAAAAGAGGCCTCAGCTTTTTATTTCTTTCAGTTAGGAAATAGTAGCAATGCTTCTTTAAAGATAGAAATTTGTGTTTTTCTTAAGATTAACACATTTTAATTAATATCAGATATTGAGTTATGTGGTCATAAGAGAGGTGGCTTTAGGGATAATTTTTGGGATGACTGCGTAATTTTGCAAAATTAAATTGTACATTCATGTTAAAGCATTCTGTTGATCACCTCTGATTAATGTCAAAGTGGAAATGTTGTAATTTTAAAAAACTAATGGCAGGTAAAGTTATGAGATAGGGGACAAACCGTGTCTCACAAGTCAGCGACCGTCACCGTGAGTGAGAAATGTTTTACATTAATTGCTCGTATCCTTAATTCACTTGATATTTTAACTACAATATGATCTTATTCTTAACACATGATTAATGTGCCGGAAGGAAGAGCAACACCGGCTCATTCATTCATTCACCCACTCGCTCCAGTCCCCGCGCACGAGCCCATGTTTCCATCGAGGTGTAGTTAGATCTGTAGTTACATAAATACATTACGATCACGCGTTCTCTCTTTGTGACGCGCGGAAGCGCCATCCTGGTAAAGCAAATGGACTAAACCAAACAAAAACATCCCCAAGCAGCACACAACTCCTGTCGAGCAAACATAATTCATGTTCCTCTACATATAATCTTATTTTTATCACAAAGAGAAACAAAACGCTTGGATGCGGAAGGACATTTCGCCCCCATTTTCTTATTACCTACATCATCACTGTCTAGCTATTCAAGCTAGCTCACGTTAGCTATTTTACACGATATGTGGGATCACGTTCACGTTATCGGTCAGTTTGTAAACTCTTTAAACGCCGTAAGCATATAAAAGTACTTTAAGACAGCAAAAGCGTGAAAAATACCTCAGACTGGTCAAACGTAATCAATATTTTGCGTTGCGCCCAGATATCCAGAAACTTCGTAGAAAGCAGCGTATGCGCTGCGCATGCGTATTTGCTAGCCTGCTCTCCGTGGCGTAGAGGGGTGGGTGCAGTTACCTGGTCTGACCACTGCTATATCAGTGGCGCTGGTGCTCACCACCTAACCCCAGCCAGTACAGTACACACGCTTTAGATAAAGCTGACGACAATGTCCCATTAGCTAAAATTTTCGCGTTTATATGAATACGTTTATGTTTTATTTATAGCAATTGGAGTTAACACGTTGGTCAGATATATAGAAACATACAAAATATTACTGCATCAAAACACATCAATAATCAAATTAATCAATAAACAAACAAACTGCTGATAAAACACAAAGGTATCACTTTCATTTTTTATTCAATATAAAATTGTATTTGACACCAGATTTTCATGATAAATTCGTGGCAATATTTTTATCCATTCGATCCCCCATTGGCTTCATGCAAAATTGGCAACTGACAACACTTAATATGCAAAACAGTTGTGCATATTTGTAACTGAAACTAGACTCTTCATAAAGGCATATTTGTTAATTTTGACACATTTTAATTTTCTTTCTTTGGTTAGTTTTCTGTTGAACAATGCTACTATTGGACTAAATGCACTAAAATGATAAAAATAAAAAACGCACAGAGAAAGAGAATGGCATAGTCGAGTGACCCACATAACCCCAGTGGTTGAAAAGCTCCATGCTGGTGTTTCTCTAGAATTAGTGCTATACTGTGTGAAAAACAAGAGATGGAGCTGTGTAAAGCATAAAGTCATTATTGCATATAATTGATAGTTTTTAGCATCATCGCAGACCTTCACATCACTCAGGAGTACATTGTCAGCTGCAGCCACTGTGAAGAGACAGAATTTCATTTATAATTATATATTACAGCAACTTTTATCCTCAGTAAATTTGATACTCTTTGTAACTTTGTGTTATTAAGTTGTAAAGATATTAAAAATCTCTTACCTCCTGAACATTGACCTTGATTGTGCCATCATTGTCTTTGTCAAGAGTCTTGAAGGCGCCTGTTGTGAACAAATATGACACAAATAAGTATCTTTAACACTTCATTAACTAAAGAATCATTTCATTTATTCTGTATAAAATACACACAGCTTAAAGGGGTCCTATAATAAAAAAAATACACAAAACCACTGTAACTTTTAGATCCAGAGTCCCAAAAAAAAAATCAAAATTGTTAGCTCTGAGACATCATATATACATACTGAAGCAATTAACAAAATGTCTGAATTTTCCAATAGCCTACAGGGGGAGCAACAAGTAACTGAACTGAGTAAATTTGATAAAATACCTTTAATCCCCCAAAAGCTGCTCATTAAGATTGCATTAAATGGACTGACGAAGAAAGTTCCCACCCTGCAAAAACTCATTCCCAGAATTTATTATATTATATCCTTTCACAAAAGCTGAGTAACATGGGTTTACAGGTTAATAAGAGAGGAAGGTCTCAGTGAAAACAGAACGCAAGTGGTCACAGGAGATGCATTTGAAACGCATCTTAGTACAAGGTGAAAACAGTAACTGACAACACTAATATGCAAAACAACTGTAGTTTTGCATCTTGATACTTGGTGGAAACAGGCCTTCTCTCTTGCTTGCTCGATTTCCGGGATATTGTGAATAATTTGCAGGTGTCAGGTAGCTGCTATCAAAATGCTGGGAGACTTCCAGAACTTCCAGGAGAGGTTGGATGTCTGTTATTGTGCTGACATGTTCCAGTCGCCTTCAGGTTACATCCCACTCATGCTATGATATTTGCTATTGCTAGTTATAGACGTGGTATTGGGGGAGGGGGAATTCTTATTATAGAAAGCATTTTATTGGACAAACATTTGTAGTGCCTGTGTGTAAGCCGAGTCATCATCCAACTCAAGCAGTACACTAGCACATGGCTTCAAAGCAGACATGGACTAAAGGACACGAAACCTATATAAAGTACCTTAAGAGTAAACATCAAATTTGCCTCATAGTGGCCATTTTAATTAACGGCTACTAAACAAGCCATCTTTCAAAATAGGAAAAACAAGGCAAAGTCAGTGTTTACATTTTCAGACCATGTTACTCCCTTGTTTCCTCCTCATTTCCTGTATTCGCTCTACTCTGTGTACTATTAGAGCTATTAAACACTGAAATAAACTATTTCACTCAGCTAAACCTATTTAAAAAGTATTTTTTCCTTTATTATCAACTTACGGCACATGGCATCAAGTCTCACAAGGCATCCGATGTAATTGTCAAAATCCATGTTTCCGCTCTCATCGCTATATCTGCGAATAATCATCTGAAAGAGTTGATCATTCAATGGGAAACCTGACAGGGGCACAAGAGAGAGAAGATGATACAGAGGATGAACATACAGTTCAAATGTGATCACCACAAGTTTGCTCATTTTTAACCAGCTTCGTATTGTTACAATGCCAGTAGTATATGTAACTGAACAATGTATACTCTTTCTCAATGTTAGCTGCAACCTACTCTCCTGGTTTATTTGTCAGCAAAAAAAGACTTTTGACAGCTCCAGGGCTATTGTTAAAATTTCAGGTCCACATTTTGTATTACCGCTCACTGATGTTCAGATCGAATTCAGTGCATTATTGGTGTACACCACTAGCCTGACGTGGTCACACTCAATTCTAGTTCGAATATGAGTCTGATACTGCTCCATTGGGCTAGATTGGATAGACCTACAACCAATCAGAGCTACAAAGTAAGTGATGTATGTTGAGCGACGCATAGTTGTCAACAGAACTCAACTGCACACATGCTGGAACTAGTAGAAGATGAGCGTAAACAATCTTTGCCGGTGTTGTAAAAAGAATAAGTATACACGGAGTACTTGCCAATTAATGTGCTGTCGATATCTTCTACAACGGACGCGATGGCAGAATCTACACATCTCAGTTCTTCAACAACAGCCATCATTGTTGTCAACTAATTCAACCCAAGCGCTCTTTGATGACGTGGCTGATTACGTTTCTGGTGATAATCTGTCAATCATCGCCCTGACAAATGTGATTGGTCCGAACAGTTTCTGTTCGGGCATAATTACTCCTCTACGGATTGAGTCCAGACCGAACTCCCCGACCTCAAAATGTTGTGGGCGGGGCTAAGTTCAGCTGGCATCCAGGCTAGTACACCACAGCCCTATTCTGTTTTCTATAGTCATGAAGCACCAGGTTTTTTTTAATTGCCTTTCTACCTGCTAGACAGCCAAGTTTTATTAAAAACCCATCTTGTCAGTGGTTAATTACCCCTTTAACATAATTGAAAACTATTGTGCTAGCCTTGTTCAGGTACCAGCTCTCACTGGACTGAAACTAGAACATGACTAATATTGTCCAAGATGATTTCTCCTCCAAACAATTCCATGCAGTGTTATAATCAATATAATATATATATCCTAAACCCCTAAAGAATCCATTAACTGGGGTTTGTTTATGATATCATTACAGATGGGGATGATGTAAATCCACAATGGGTGTTTACCTGCAGCTCTGAAGGCAGCTGGAAGCTCATCTGCTCCAATAGTTCCTGAGTGATCCCTGTCATAACTCTTATAAACTGCCTATAAGACAAACAGTGGCTTATGTTAACTTGGATCTCTTGTTTGTTTGTTTTTGTTAACTGTCTCACTGTTTCAGTATTAAGTCTATTTACTTTTAATGCAGAGTTCCGTTTCTGTACAATCATAACAAAACATGTAAATCTTGAATCGGCAACATGAATAGATCAAACACAACAATGTACAAATACACAGCTTAGTTAAACCAAATCTCTAGTTTAAAATCACAAAGACAAATCTTCAAGCTATTGTTACATCCTCTACTCACCTGCCATTTTTTGATGTTGTTCCAGAGGTGTTTAAACTCATGGAAGCCCAGTTTACCTGTGCTGTCACTCTGGATCACATTGTCAAGATCAAACACCGTCAAAAATCTCAACATTTGCCTCAAAGATTTTTTATACATTTTTGGTATTGGTTGTCAGAGTTTGAGTCCCGGCTCGTGGACCCTTCCCGCTTTCTCTGTACTCTATACTACCCTATTGCAATAACAAAACGTATTGGTTGATATTAGATATTTAGTTGCTAATTGCTTATTTTCACATTCATATTACCTTTGATGTCATCTAACGATCATTCAATCAAAATTAATATCTATCTTTCATACTGTACATTATAATGTTGTGATGCCTTAATTCACTTGTAGCATCTATGCATTTTGTGTTTTATTTTTAGTTAAGACAAAATTGTGTATCCATTTACAGCCATTATAATCATTATCATCTTATCAGTATCGGTTAGAATTATTGTAATAGATTTTCCACTCAAATCAGCGCAAAAACTTGGTTTGTATGAAAGCAAGTGTTCAGGGTCAAATGAGGAAGGATACATCCATGACAGCCACCATACTTCTACATGACTCAATAGTAAAGCCATCTGTCTTCAGATCACCATCTGCAAGAACATACAGGGCAGAGAGAATCAGCATTACACAGCAGCAGACATCAGACACACACACACACACACACACACAGGTTTGTTTTGCTATCTTAGTGGGGACTCTCCATAGGCGTAATGGTTTTTATGCTGTACAAACTGTATATTCTATCCCCCTACACTACCCCTATCCCTAAACCTAACCATCACAAGAAACATTCTGCATTTTTACATTTTCAAAAAAACATCATTTAGTATGTTTATTAATCCATTTCCCGATGTAGGTGATCTCAGGTTTTTATTACATCGTGGGGAATATAAACAAGAACACACACACACACCACTCACGTTTTGAGATGATTCTGTTAAGGATGTTCATCAGTTCATTGGGACTTACTTCCATGTCCTGAAACAAAAATACATGTTTATGACAGCCAGTGTTTATTGTACGAATCCGTGTGTATATATATGAATATTTGTTTGTGTAATACTAACATCGCCAGCGAGCTGCTGGAACACTCTACGGAACTGCTTCTCTTCCTCAGACTCATTGGCCTCAGCATAAGCCAGTGGTCTGCGGGGTGGGGGCTGGAGAGGGATGTCAATAGTATCAGCATCTCAAATACTCACACTTCCATTTTTTCTCCACAACTTACTTTATAGACACATTAACAATGCAAATGTGCTTAATATTGAACTGTCAATCATTCTTATTTTTAATAAGCTATCAGAGACATGGTGTACAGTGTCTTTATGATACAGACAATACTTTGAAGCATTTGGCAAAGAATAAATTACAGTAGATATAGCTCTTCAAAAGTCTAAATGGTGTTTCTATAGCCCAGTTTTTCAGCAAGCAATGTAAATAGGTGACACTCCATAATCTTTTGGGAAATTGATACATTAATAAATCAAGAAAATCAACAGAGAATTAAGCAGTCAACTTGTGGATAAACAGATCTTTTGATTCACAGATTTTTATTCAATTTGATATTCAAACATAATCAAAAAATGATCAAATTAAATCATACTATGAATACCAAAAATATGAATGATATGAATAATATAGAAAAAAATTAAAACAAGTAATAGCTATTTTTAATATGCGATTACAAAGTGAATGAAAAATCAATTTTCTCAATTTGTCTATTGCCCAATTATTGGTTTTTCAACAAAACATTGCATTATTTAATAATTATTTCAAAATCAGTAATTGCCAGACTGAATATATGTAATATTAATATATGTATTCTAGTATGTACTTTAAATTTTGTATCTACATTTTTTATTAAAGCTGCTGTCCGCGATTTTTGGCCCTCTAGCGGTTAATAAACAGAACTGCACGCGTCTTGCGGAGGAACATTCTAGCCGGAGCTACTTTTCTCTGTGTATGTCTATGGTGAGTCATGCAGTTACTGTGATACTCTGCGGCGAGTCCTACCAGTCTGGTCTGAAATAGTCTGAATATAAACACTTATTATAAGTGTACCATAATGATTCAGGATAAGACAAAAACACGGTTTGGAAAATGGATTCATGTTGTATATTCTTATTATATTTTTTTTTTTTGTAAATTTTTAACAAAAAAAGTTGCGGACTGCAGCTTTAACTGTTTTTTTTTTTATTATTATTTATCAGATTGCAATTTTTTAAATCTATTTATCCACATGTTGACAATTGATTGATTGATTTACTGATTTTCAATTAATTGATCTTCTTAGTTGACTGATTTATTAAATATTGATTTATTAAACTGATTTATTAATTACCCAAATGATTATTGAGTGCCACAATTGAGCCCCAAATTTAGTACTGCTTTCCATTCATAATTCAATTTTCAAAGATTTCTGTAGAAATAAAAAATATATTTTTTATTATCGGGTGTACACATCAAAAATATGGGCACTACACTACTCAACGCTGCAGGATTCTTTCCAGTGGCTTATTATTGAAACAGGTCAGAGATGACTGACAACAACCACTTCAGAATAACATCACTGAAAGCTCCTGTTACTCACAGGATCTGAAGGCACAAACTGGCCGGGGTCGATGTTGCTGTGGAAACAGGAAGAGAAGGCATAATTATGTTTTCAATTATGACGACACATACGCAAGAAATCACAGCTGTACAAGTACATGTTGTATTAGTATTTCAATCTTATTAATAAACAAATATTACTACCACCAAAGCAGTACTACTAATCCAAATTCTCAATAAATAAGATAACAGAAGCAGAACAGTCTGCGTTTATTGAATGTATATATTTTTTTCTCCCCCCGCAAGTACCTTTGATTTGAATCAAAAAGCACTAGAAAATCAGAGAAAGACAAAGTTACAAGACTTTGACCTTAAAATTTTTTATAAAAGAATGAACTACAATCCCACAAAGCACTTAAATGAATTAAAATGGCAGTGAATATAAAACCTTTGAATTATAGTCATTAGATATGTTAAACAATAATATATTTTAAGAAAGGTCAGAAACATTTAGTCTCTCTTCCATTTTTAAACATTAATGCCCTGTTTCACAGACAAGGCTTAAGCCTAATCCCAAACTAAAAGTTTCCAAAGTACTAATAGGAAAGCCTATGTACAGATGAAAGAGAGCAGTTTTGTAGTGAAATATTGTCTCACCTGACCACATCAATAATGCCTCCAAGGAGTTTCTTGGCTAGGAACATCTTGTGGCACAAATGGTTCACTCACTTTCGGAGAGGAAGAAGATATAATGTAGAATAACGTCTCTAAATTGTTATACAACATATAGTCACTAGTATAGTCATTAGTATACACATTATTAATAGCAACACAAACTACATTAAAACACGTTTGTTGAAAGGTTTAATACAGAAATATGAGCACACGGGGTTTTGTTAATGTCAATCACATAACATTGAAACAACTGCAGACACACCCACAACAAGTATGTCCCCCATCCATCCAACACCCAAACTAACTAAACCGCAAGAAAGAAAAAAACTCATACGTTTACCAAGCGAAGTTTGTATAAAGTGACGTTTAAATACTCAAAAGTTTGCAACAGAGAGAGTTTAGATACAATTCAGGGGCGTTTTCAACTTGGCAAAGCGCTTTAAATTAGGAGGATCCGGGTTTTTTTTTTCGTCAGCAGATATCTTCTCCTGGTAACAGTATTTGTAGTAACTTACTCTTTAAAAACATAATAATGCTTGGCCATTAAATAATAATCTGGGCATCAAAGCATGAGTGTGTTTTTAGATGCTCAGCTAAATTCGGAAAACATGCTAGCACGCTAAACAAGCTATCCGACATGAATCCGCATTAACAAAGTAAAACCAGCAAGCAACTTAAATTTACTGGACAATATTTTTGCTAGTACGTGTGTAAGAATATTTATAATTAACGTTAGCTGTTAAACACGTAGAAATAATACACTCACCAGTAAAGAGAGTAACGTTAGGAGGTAAATGTAAATTGTCGTTTGTCACACAGCAGTACAGTGCGTATCTGACAGGATACGCGGATTCTAAAATAAGTTACGCAACCGGCGTAGTGTCAGAGTGAAAACCACAACCCACATTCAAAAAGAGCGACACGCAAACATCGTAAAGAAAGACCATCCCATATTTCCAAGTATTTTAGGAGGGGAAGACGCAAAACCTGAGCGACTAGTTCTAGTTTGCATGGCAGACCAGTAAAGGATTATACAAAGAGTAATAAATAAATAACACAACACAACTACAACAGTCAGCAAATACAGCAATACTCTTTTATTTAGTTGTAAAATAGCTATTTATTTAACTTTTCACTGAAAATGGTCAATGTAGATGCTTTTGTACAAGATTAGGCAACACTGTAGACCTTTCAGCCTTCAGAGGACAAATATTTCAAAGGCTGCTGCATAAACGCCACCCAGTAAGGTATCCTTATAGAAATGTACAATAATATATTGTAGACACGTTTGTGCATTACATTTACACACTTTGCTTTGGGGGTGTAAACATGTATAACCTGTTTGTCTAGTTCAAAGTTCAGTCAAGTCTGAATGTGTCACTTCTTGCCAAGCAACAGATTGGCCCGGATGACTTTGGGAACGAGGCGGATGGTAAGGGAGACTCTGGTGCTGCGGGGCAGGGCGTCGCCCACTTGAGCACCCGTTGATGAGAGATTTACCACTTGCTCTGACAAAATATCCTCAGAAACCCCTTGAATACCGTGCAGATAACACTTGTACATATCATCCTGGAGAATCAGTAGACTTTTTCGTTGTACCAACAGCGATAGCATGTAGCGGCTTTCTTCTGTTTGAGGAACTTCGGACTGCAGGGAGAGGAGAACATTAAGAGACTGCTGTTTGATAGTTAGATTGTTTGTGTGAGTCTGTCTGCTGCTACCTGAGTCTGACAAACAGGCTTGTAGAAATCTAGAACTGTATGAGAACCCAAACTGATAGTCGTTACTGTGGGGTGATACAGTGGTCCATCCACATGAGGCTGAGGGAGAGAAGGTTGAAAGGGAAAGAAGGTGGTTTAAAAATGAAAACTACAGGAAATTAAAAGGAAAGGCACTTCTCCTCACCATAATTCCCTCCCCAGGCTTGTATTCATTTACAAGAACATGATTAGCCGTCTTTCCAGCAAAAGCTCCAAGAGCAGATATTTTCTCTGTGTACTTTAGCAGCCAATCAGGGAGTTTCTCAGCAAGCATTCCTTTGGGATTTGGCAATCCACCTGTAAAAGAAAAAAAAAAGAAATCAATCAATATTTTTTTTCAAATGTCCCATAATCTTTTTTAAATGTCATCAAACAGAAATAAGATAAAGTATATCTGACTATAGTGATTAACCCTATAAAGTTTATTGTATCATATTTGATACATGAATTTCTAAGGTGGTCTCTAAATTATTAAAAGGTTAATTCACCCAAAAATGAAAATAATGTCATTTATTACTCACTCTCATGTCGTTCTACACCCATCTTCGGAACACAAATTAAGATATTTTGATTAAATCCGATGGCTCAGTGAGACCTCCATAATCAGCAATGGTACTTCCTCTCTCAAGATCTATAAATGTACTAAAAACATATTTAAATCAGTTCATGTGAGTTCAGTGGTTCTACCTTAATATTATAAAGTGACGAGAATACTTTTTGTGCACCCAAAAAAAAAAAAAAAAACTGAAGCGTTATGAATCTTTTGAGTCGAATCAGGGATTCGGATCACATATAAAAAACTGCTGAAATCACTTGACTCTGGCGTTCCGATCCACTGATTTGATTAGTAAAGCTCCGAAGCTTCAAGAAGCAGTGTTATGAAGTCAGCCATCACTAGATACTGTTAAAAAGTTATTTTGGTTTTTTGGCACACAAAAAGTATTCGACACTTTATAATATTAAGATTGAACCACTGTAGTTACATGAACTGATTTAAATATGTTGTTAGTACCTTTATGGATCTTGAGAGAGGAAGTACCATTGCTGTCTATGCAGGCCTCACTGAGCCATCGGATTTAATCAAAAATATCTCAATTTGTGTTCTGAAGATGAACAAAGGCCTTACGGGTGTAGAACGACATAAGGGTGAGTAATAAATGACATTATTTTCATTTTCGGGTGAACTAACCCTTTAACATGATCAAAGCTTTGCTGAAAATGCTGGTGCGCACAATGTACTACATGCCTTCTGCCCTCTGATTGATACTTCATACTTTTTATAAAGTAAAAAGCCTATTAGTATAATTATTAAAATTTTCACTTCTAGTTCATGGTACGTGCCTTTTTGCTGTAAAATCTGCAATGATTTTGAAGTAAACATAAGAATAACGTTTATATTGTTAGTAACATTTCAAAGTGAACATTTACTAGACTGAAGCAACTTGTGTATTTGAGTGTCCATACATACTTTTTTAGAAAAATGTTAAAATGTATCAAATAGGATACAACAGGTTTTTGAGAAATGTTTGTTTGTACATCTCTCAATCATGTATTGTATTGTATTCTAGGTTTTGTCCCCAACAATTTAAACTACAGATATTTGATAATAAAAATAAGCATTTAAATATCATCTTACTAAGACATATTATTGAGAGATATTTATATGTATTTTATGTATTAGTCTATTATTCTGTTGTAAAAATCTCATTGATTTACATCACAATCAGATTTTTTTCAATATCACTTTACAATAAGGCTCATTAGTTAATTTATTAACTAAAATGAACTAACCATGAGCAATACATTTGTTACTGTATTTACTAATCTTAGTTAAAGTTAGTTAATGAAAATACAGCTGTTCATTATTTGTTCATGTTAGTTCAACGTGCATTAACTAATGTTAACAAGATTTAAATAATGTATTAGTAAATGTTGAAATAAACATCAACAAAGATTAATAAATGCTGTATAAGTGCAGTTCATTATTAGTTCATGTTAACTAATGTAGTTAACAAATGTTAAGTAATGAACCTTATTGAACCTATATTCCATTAGGGTCATAAAAGCCTGATGTATCAAATATGATACAAAACATTAAACACATAAGCACTTTTTGTTTGTTTAATATATATATATATATTAATCTCCAGGTTTAATAATAAACTGTTCCATTTTTAAGTGCTTATGTAGCGTGTCAAACATAGCCTGTTAGTACTGACCCCAGTTCTGTAGCCTCCTTCCTGACAATTGTGTCCACTTGGGCTTAGGAGCTCTGTATACCTTACAAAAGAGACACAAGCCGGAGTGTAGATTACTGATGACATGTTATGTGTAGATAGTAGGATTGCATGCAGTCCTAGCCATTTAAAAGTCCTACCTGTTGCACCAGATACTCCTCCTCAGTCTCCGTAATAAAATCTGGGATGTAATAAATAGTTGGAGGAGCCTAAGTATTAACATTAAGTACATTAGAATTAAAACAATAACATGCGTTTATTCAAACAATAAAGTGACAAATCTCAACGCTTACCTCTTTCACAATGTATTTTTCCAGGTCAGTAGCAATGTTACATGGATTTGCCATCGTTCATGTGAATATTTAACCATCACAGATTTATTGGCAATGCAAGAAACTGACTGTCATAACACTCACGAGTCTCGAAACAAACATTATTTAAAAGCAACTACGTCTATAAGATGACAAACATTAAATAAATAAATAAATAACGTAATTTATGTATACAGTGGCATCTAAGTTTTTAAATCTCTGAACTGTTGTTGAATGAGCAGGAAGGATTGTTCATTGATGTTTAGTATGCGTGAAGTGTTCCTCGTGTACCGTCTGGTAAAACACATTGAATTACCGTCGCCGTCTAGAGGTTCGGAGCGGTAGTGCGCATAACAGAGGGCGCTATGACTACTGAAACGAGTTATCAGGAATGTACGCATAAGCATAAATATCAATAGAAGACCATGATGTTTTAGTGCGGGAAGTATACGAACGCCTCCAAAACAATAAAGACGAAAAAATAATAATTTACAAAAACAAATACATTTGTTTATAAAATTAGATAGCCAAAGATGGTTTGCTTGTAAGTGGTAAAAGAATAATAAAACACTTGAATCTGTCTTTATAACTACAGGGACTACCTTTCTTCCTCATTCCAGCTGAAATACCCCCTCCTTCTCTATGTCTTTTTTTCTCTCTTTTCCATCTTTTTCTTCCAACTCCCAATTTGAGCCTGCAGCGCTGCAGCTCTGGTTTCCATAGCAACGGCAGAGCAAGAGCCACATCTTGAATCAGCCATGGTTTCCTTCATTAATAGTTATTGATCAGGTGTGATAATGCTAACAACATCAACTCCAGGAGCACAGTGCGGGACTGCATAAGCCTTCATCACTCTTGACCACTGGAAGCAGAGAGAGAAATAGAGCAGCATGTAAATGTGGAAACTGGCCACTGCAGTGTTTGTTGCATAAACTGAGCAAGACCAACAACTGTGAAACACATCATGTAAATTTGAAGCATAATAAATATCATGTACTCCTTGTCTTTAACCCATAGTCCACAGTGGATTGTGTTGCTCAGAGCTTCATGCAGCATTAGAAATGCTTACGGTACACAACTGTTCTGATGTTATGAATCATTCTGACAAAGCAGTATGATTGGGTGTTCGTGTTGTAATATGCATTTACCAGGTTGTAGTATTGCGGTTTTTAGGGAGTTTGGGTTGCCAGGGTTACGCAGAAATAGTGATGAAATCGTGACAGGAATACGCCTGTTTTCTGACACACTCTCCTCAAAGCCACGCTCCACACAAAGTTGTCGCCTTGACAACATGATTTAATGATGAGATCCTCCCCTACAACTATCTTCGAAAAACAGACACATCTATAGGAGAAAGCAGCAAACAGAGCTACAGTAATCTCACAGATTACTTCAGTATGATCAGACAAGACACTGTTCTGCCATTTGAAAAGGGGAAGAAGGCTTGATTGTATTGCGCATAACGGTCTGTTTTCATGCATTTCTGATGTCCTTGAATGTCGATGAAGGTGACAGAGCATCTCATTTGTTTAAAGAAGTCAGCCGAGCTCTCCAGATGAAACTGGACTGCTAATGGCACTAATGTTACAAATAATTTATTTCCTACGATTGTGATCACACTGCGCTTTAAATGCCAATAATCGGTGTTGCATAAGTAATGTTTTATTATTCAGATATTTAGTACTAGTAATAATGAAGTCTTTGAGATCTGAAGATGCCGTAATGCTGCACTGTGCTTTCCTGGGTTGCTGCTACAACGCACACGCTCGATATGTGTCTAATGAAGTACTGTGTGACATAATGTGACATGTTGGGTATTGACTGAGATGTGTAAGAAAAAATGTATAAATGTTTTGTACTGCCAATAATTATGTCTTATCTGCAATGCTGCCAATATTCTGAGCCCTCTGTATTTGTGTCTGTGTAAGCGTATAAAATGTGGGACAGTAGTAAATTTTAAAAACTGACACAATGCAGACAGACAAAACACTGAATTAAGGCGAGAGTGTGAGTGCATGGAAAAGTGATCATCCCTATGCTGTATAGTTTCAAAGGCTTTACCCAACAGAGCTTTGGAGGGTTAAAGTCATAAGTTGCGTCCCAAATGACGATTGTTCATGATTCCAAGATTGTTCTCCCTTTAAAAAAATGCCCTACGAAGGAATCATTTATGCTGTTTAGAATGGCTGCACAGCTCATATCTCTGGCGCTGTAAGTTACCGAAAGCGAAACCACACACAAAACACCTTAGAAAAGCTTCTCTGTATGACTTGACAGACAACTAGTTGTCCAGTCCGGTTCCGTTCACAGAGCGAGAATATTCAGAGAATGCGGTTGTGAGTCCTGAAAATGTACGGGTGTGAGTTCGGTTATAAATTGCGGTTGTCACACCCATAAATAACCGTACTGTGTGTGAATGTAACCGTATTAAGGACTCAAATACAGGACTGACAACCGTATTCTGCTGCTGTGTGAACGTAGCCTCAGTCTCAGAGTGACACAAGTACCAAAATGAGTGACTTACTGCACTTAAAAGGTCAAATACATACAAAATTATGTCAAAATGCCAGTCTTGGCAATTATTCAGATAAACACAGTCAGTTTTGAATCATTAAATAGCTAAGAAAGAGAATGCATGTTGTGTAACAGGAGTCCGTCCATAAACTCTTAAAGGGGACCTATTATGCAAAATTCACTTTTGCATGGTGTTTGGACACAAATGTGTGTTGGCAGTGTGTGTACACAATCACCCCATAGTGATAAACATCCACCCACTCCTTTTTTTTAATCCCCATAAATCATAAGCAGTGTTTAAGAACAAGCCGTTTCCAGATCCCTGGCAGTGTGGCGTCACAAAAGCCACAGGCTCCGCCCACAGTGTTTACTGACACTGATGTTTGAACATAGAACCGCCCTGAGCGCGTTCACAGCGAGTCCGCCATTGCTGCACTGACGAGAATGTGTCCAAACGTTTTAGGTGTTCTGTAGCTAGTTGGATTAATCCATATAGCGCTCTCCATTTACTCCCTAAATCCGAGCTGCTGAAAACGAGGTGGATTAACTTGGTTTTCCAGGAAAATGCTCCTCAGTTCTGTCGAAATTCGTGTATGTCTGCGCGAATCATTTCACACCGGACTGCTTTGTGAACGAATATCAGTAACTTACAAAGGGACAATACAAAACAGAAACTGTGCTAAAAATGTGCTACTCAAGGATATACAAGTGACGTAAAAACTGTTTGTGATCCAGCTTACAGTCTCCAGAATGATACTGGATACGGCAGGAAGGTAAGAGGGCACTTTATTACAGTTCATCTGAGTTTATTTACTGGTATAAAGCTTATTAAGCACCACCCGAAAGGCATAAGGTCTTTATATATTTGTTTACTGTTAACGTTAGTTGTAATGAGTGTTTCTGTGTACTTCACTATGTTGGTGATGATAATACAAGGGAAAGAGAGAGAGAGTTTATGGATAATATTTTAATGCACACTTGCAGTGTTTTATTAAGCGCTTACAGGAATTTTCTAGAGTGAAAACGGACGCTTCATCTGTATAGTTTTGGCCATCATTCGGACGGTACAATAGGCTTGTACTAATGTAGTGGATAAAAACAAGAAGACAATATAAGTTATAGCCATAATTGAACTAAACTATACCTGTTACATCTCCATGCAGCACATATTCGCGCGTCCTGACTGAATCCTGATAGGGAAGAACGAGCTCTCGAAACTCTTTCACGGCAGCTTATTTGAATTTAAAGGGACCGCACTGAAACGGCTCGCTTTTGCTTAACCACAAAAAGTGGCATATTTGACATGCTATGAAAAATATCTGTGAGGTATTTTGAGAT
Source organism: Chanodichthys erythropterus (assembly GCF_024489055.1). Classification (NCBI taxonomy): domain Eukaryota; kingdom Metazoa; phylum Chordata; class Actinopteri; order Cypriniformes; family Xenocyprididae; genus Chanodichthys; species Chanodichthys erythropterus. The sequence goes on along the minus strand of NC_090233.1, from coordinate 38,028,508 downwards.
AAAACTTCACATACACACTCTGGGGACATCAGAGACTTATTTTACATCTTGTAAAATGGGGCATAATCGATCTTTGTCAGACACGTGATTTTGTTGTGTGTGACGTCACCGCGGCGCCATATTTGTGGTATCCCTGCTGACTGTGAGAATGAAAGAGGTTACGCGAGTTGAGATAACAAGCAAATAACTCGCGAAAATGAAGAAGCACAAGAAAAAAGTTAAAATGTCATATCGCGATAAACTCACCAAAGATGCCAGGGACCGTTATTTGGAGAAATTTTCATCCATTCCTAACATAGATCAGTACGAACTGACTGCAGTAAGTTGGACTGCTGCTGACCCCGCATTGCTACCTAAATCATCATACTTAAATATTGTAAACTATCTTGTTTATGGTATAAACGCATATACTAGTGAACAATTTAAAAACTATAAATATTTCGAAACCCACAACATTTTACTAATGGCTGGGTGCAGGATTTATTTATATTCTGAAGGAAGGACTGCGATAACACAGTAGTAAACGATAATGATGATGATGTCGTGTTAACTGTATATCATAAGTGCCTGATTAAGGATGGTTTAGTGTTGTCATCAGGAAGAATTTTGAACTAATACTACCCCTTTTTTCATGCATTTTTTTCTTTATTGCATTAAGTACATAAACCAATGTATAACACGTTAAACATTGTTCCAATAAACAAGGCATCATCAGAGATGTATGTAGAATTTAAGTGTATTTTATTATAGTACATTCTGATATAGTATACCTTTTAGTGCCAAAATAATTGGTAAATTATTGTCCTCCATCTACCTCTGTGCTGTCTGGGTCAATGACATTATGGGTCTTTTTTTTTTTTTTTTTCAAAAGGCCTTCATAATAATAAAAACAAAGATATGTCGTGCAAGTTAAATATCTGGTTTACAGATTGTGTATATTAGTAATTATCCTGTTAATACTATAAGTGCATATACCTGTGAACTCGTAAAATAAATCTACAAATCAGCATGAAAAATTTAATTATGCATGCTTTATTGTTCATGCAAGACTGGATAAAGCATAAGTACATTTTTACACTACAATTCTACAAAAGATTCAAACATGCGCTGTCAGATTGGATGGTTTCTCTGTGAAAATCTCAAAGCAATCAATAATCTCTGCTACTCTGTATTTAAACAAAGGAGACATATTTCTGTGCAAATCATCTGTCTGCCCATACAGCTGAAAGCTTCAGGTTTGCATATAGATATGACACATATGAAACAACAGTTTCATTGAATGTTCTGTATACTGTCTCAGGGGAAACATGAGAAGTGTTGTGCAGGCAGATCAAATCTGAGGTACATTAAGGTTCACAGAAGCATTTGAAATTTGTATTTGTTGCATCTGGAATCAGAGGCACCAAAAAAAATAAAAAAATAACGCCATAAAGGATCCCAGGTTTGGCAGACACGTATAGTACATTAACATCATCATCTCCAAAACAAACATCAGACATCCTGTACATATCAAGTCGGTTTACTTCTGCACATGCAGATCACCATCTCCTCCAGCCTCCTGCATCTTCTCAGTGTGAAGATGATCACTTTCTCCAGCCTGATGGACCATAGTGTCAGCTGACTGACTTGGGTAAAGTTGGTTTTATATTCGCACATTCGGACATCCGTATTCAATAGCCTTGTTAATCACACTACATTGGACATTCACAAGTAAATATGCCATTAAACAATACTTGCCTATTTTGATCGACTGTGAAAAATGTTGTAAGTTGACAATCGTCGGTTGTCAATATCATGTCGCTGCTTAAAATTCGCAAACGTTAATTTATTGCATATTTATTGGAAAGTCTGAATTTATCAGAAGTCTGAATGTGCGAATATAAAACCAACTTTATCCAAGTAGCTGACTGCATTGTTTTTCCTTACTTAGTGTCTGTGTGTGCATCTCAATCAGCTCTGAGCTCTCCTGATCAGTGCCCTAACTACTGAACTAGGGAGCTGATTGAGACACAGCCTGTGTTTAATGCTGATGTGGCCTTAATGTAGGGAGGGATGGTGTCCAGTTGGGTCAGTCTCCATAATCTTTAAGCAGGCTGATCTGCTATGAAATCAGAAGGTTTTTAGCTGCATAACATAAGACCACAGCTGTAAAAAGTAGTCAGAAAATTAGAATCAGCATATGGATACAGAGCAAAAATGTCGTACCTTAAGTATATCAAATAAAAATGCCTTAGCAAAATTAAGAATAAAAAAAAAAAAATGTAGACATATTCAAGGGATTCAGTTTAAATTGACTATTGTTTCATAGCACATACAATCCAAAACAATGCATTGCTATAACGTTTGCTACTTTAGAAAACAGAAATCTCTAACTCACCTTTGTGAAAATGTAGAGAGCAAGCATACGTGAATGGAGATATCTTGACGAAAGTGATGTTTTGCATCTCACCGCGGCAACCCATGCGATCCGGCGCCTCTGTTACTGCCTCTACATACTCTCCGTACAGCCTTTTTCAAGTAGGAAACCGACTAAATCTAATCTCGTAGTAAAGTTTTTGACATTTTCTATTGTGGGACATATTATTGCAGCTTTTCACACAACAAAAGTGTGCCATTTTTACAATGAAAAGAAGCCAAAGAAGAAACAACTCTGCACTGATACAGAGATTGTTTGGATACCTCACAAATGGCGGCGACACCCATAATGCACTTCGGTTTTCACGAGTGTGACGTCACCTGACAAAGACCGATAGGTCCCCTTTAAAGGGACAGCAGTCCAATATTCCTGTTGCTGTCTGTCATGTTATTTAAAGAACAAAAGACAAAGAAAATCACTTTCTGCTCTTGACTGAATATGTTTTATAACTTTATGGTAAAAATAAATTTGTATTTAATATTTACAATAAAGAATACAGAAATTAAGGTAACCAATGTAAAATAACACTGGATATGTTATTTTCCATTTGATTACTTTAATTTCTGTAGTATTTCTTACCTGAATAAAAACTTACTTAACCTGAAAAACTTAGTTTCATAGCTCTCTATTCTATTGCATTTATTTTTGCTGTTTGCCATTTTTTTTATTTTACTTATTTTATTACTGAGTTTTACTTTTTTTTATGAAAATAAAACCTTTGCATTGAAGAAAAGTAGATTTTTGTTTGTATATGCTGTCAATTATAGTTCTAAGAAAGAAAATCGGAATCGGTAAAAATAGGTATCGGCAGATCACACTATAAAAAAATCGGAAATCTGCGCATCTCTAGTTCCAACGAAAGCCCCAGCAGAACTGCGACTCATATCAATGTTTTGTGAACGAATCTGTGGCTGTGAAAAAACCATGAGAGTCAATTATCCAATTACCCTTTCAAAAATACATCCACTTGCTTCGCTATGAATAAATGAATGACTCGATGACTCACTCATTAAGACTTACCGGCACTTACTGGTGGTTTTTTTATAAGTATCACTCGTTTTATGACATCATTGCTTATTCCTCTTTAGGACATTTCTAATTTAAAATATTATAATTTAAATATATTTAATAATTGAATTATTATTTAATTTATATTATTTATTTTATAAAGATATATATAAAGGTAAATAAAAAGCACTTTAATGCACAGTCAGTTTAATGGGGAAAATATTGTCCCTTAATGGAAAAGGTGTGACTGCAGCAGTCTAAGTGGAACAGAGAATGTTAAATACCTCAGGGGGTACGCAACTGTAAAATGTTTGGGAACCACAGCTTAAGTGAATTTAAAAACAAGCAGGCAGGTAATATGCACACTTAATTATTAGTTTATTTATCGCAAGTCATCGTCATTGCAAAAAAAAAAACACTGGTTTATTGTTTTAGTTACTTTGTAGGCCTACTATGGATTCTTTAAGACAAGTAAGAAGTTCAAGAATGGGAACGTCTTTTTTTTTAGTGACACCTGTGTTGCTTGTTATTTTTTTACATTTTCCATATAGCCCAAAATGTGATTATGATTTTCAGTTTCCCATTTTACCTATGTGGTGGTGGTAATTTTCTTACTGTGGTGGTCCACCAGTTGAAGGAATATAGAAGAAAAACTCTAGTACTTGCTATGCTGTCACACAATATGTGTGTGTATGCCAGTTAACCTTATTTGAGTGTGGACCATGTATGGCACTAAATAGAGAGTCTGAGAGACATAAAAATACTGTATATGACAGATGGTTCTGGAATCAACATATATAATGATTATTTTCTGCTGTTTCCAGTTTCCAAAAATCATCTTTACAAAAAAATAAAATATAATATCTAATACAGATATGCAGAATGTAAAGAATTAGTCTTTAAAAAAACACAGAATGAAAAGAATTAATCTTCTTTTGAAAAACAAAACATCACCACCTTGAGACCTAACCAATTAACCATCTTCCAATACAAAAGGTGTTGAAATATCATCAAGTTTAAAAATTCATGTCTGCGAAACATTACACTCTCTATTAGGCCACTTTTCTGCCACAGATAGCAGATGCCTGATTTATCGGGTGAGTAAGACATGCTTTTAATGAGGGGTTGTGTGCAGAGAAAAGATGTACTTGTCTGCTGTGGGATCTGTGAAGTCATTGTACGAGACATAGTAAAATAACACATCGGCATATGTGAGTTTTGAGCTCTCACACTTTGGCACTAGGCTACCAACCTTTTACATTCATTTTGTCTTCGTGGACATTTCTCCATATAGAAAAAGAATGACTTAACAGTGCATGTCTTATCACAAAATACATGCTACTATGAGACGAAATCCAAAAGTATTAATGAATGAAGTCTAAATTCCTGAAGTTCTAAAGGACTGGAAACACTGGGATCCTTAACTAGATTTCATCATAATAAAAGAATCCCCTCTGATCTTTTATTTTCATCATACTTTGGAATTAATAAGTTGTCATGAGCCTTGTGCAGAGAAAATGAGCCCTTGGGTCTGTTATAATGAATGTTACGCTACTAAACACCAACAAAAAAACAATTGATTTTATGACCCACAGAGTTGAGACCACTGGGCCTCTAAATTAATTTTAGTTGTCCAGAGATGTCCCACTAGATGACACCTAGGCCTATTTGGCTAGTATAACCATGAATAATAATAATTATTAAAAAATTACAGAGTTAAAGAACAGCAAAACAAACGCTAGTATAATATGTAAGTGTTTAATTATAGTACAGTAGGCCTATACTACAATATGTTTGTTTAAGCTATACAGCGTAGGCCTACCTGTGTTAGGGAGTAATTTAGTGCTAAGACTAGCAACGCTACTAAAATAAGTAGCCTAACGTTACATTTTTAAAGACTTTTTTTAATAGGCCTACGTCTGAGCTCAGGGAACAGTGAAATGCGCTCACCTTGACGGTCCTTTTCTGTAGGCTATCTCATGATGAAGTGATAGAAAGTCCGATCCTAAACGATCAACTTTCTTATATATTTTTGGGAAATCAGGTTTATTATAGTGAATCGATTTATCCTAAATGTGCCGCTTTATTGTTTCATTGTTCATTCCTCACACCCTCGCAAGTTGAACAAAGCCGGATGCATTCTATAAAAAGCGATTCCCTAATCCGAGTCCCTGAATACAGTGTACCAATTTCACCTCAGTTATGTAAATTAGGTTGTTTTTGTTGTATTTAGTGTAAGTGCAATAGCTACTCTTTATTTTTCATACATTGAATTTGTTTTGTGCCAGAAATAGGCTACTGTTTAGATTATTTTAGATAATAATTATAATTTATTAATTATATCATTGGGTATAGTTTTATTTTTTAAAAAGAGAAGATGCATTTTTTTGAGAAGAGGCTCCTCTGCTACAGGTAACAATTCTTTCAGTAGTTTAGTGGGTATTGGATCTGATAAACATGTTGTTGGTTTAGACCTAACGGCTCTGGTTTAGACGCAGTGATAAGTTTATTTAGCTCTTCCTGTCTTATAGTTGTAAAGCACTGCAACTTCTTGAGGGGTGATAATTGAGGCTGAATCATAAAACTCTGTTAAAGGTTGTACATTTACAATTGTATTTCTGATACTTTCGATTTTCTCAGTAAAGAAATTCATAAAGTCATCACTACTAAACTGCAATGAAATGTTTTGTTCTGGTGATGTCTGTTTATTTGTTAATCTAGCCACTGTACTAAACAAGAACCTTGGAACACTGGCTTCAGTGTTCTTCTACGTCAGAACTTTGATTTATTATTGGCCAGCTCCTGCATCAGCATCACTCACATGTACAGGCCAATACTGAGCCAGCGTTCAGATTTCATAAAAAAATATCTTAATTTGTGTTCCGAAGATGAACGAAGGTCTTACGGGTTTGGGACAACATGAGGGTGAGTAATTAATGACAGAAATGTCATTTTTGGGTGAACTAACCCTTTAAAGTTAGGGTAGGCAATTGCAGAAAAGCTAGTTTTGAAAGCATGAGATCCCACCCTCCCTTCAGAGCACTCTCTAAAGCCATGCATCCTTCAAAACACATGAACGCGCACAGCAGAGTCTGCAAAGCATCATGAAAGAGAGCGTTAAACGATGTCATCTCTCAAACCACATAACATTACAGTAAAAATGAATGTAAACAACTTACAGAGCTCTACTTGTACCTAGGGCTGTCACGATTATGAAATTTGGCTGACGGTTAATTGTCTAATAAATCATGGCGATTATGACGATTAATTGCCTGTTTTAGGGCTTTGACGATTATGATGATTAATTGCCTGTTTTAGGGCTATGACAATTAATTGTCTGTTTTATTGCTTTGACATTTAATTCTCATACATTTTTTGTTTGTTCATGAAATAATTTTCACACATTGTTGTGATTATTTAAATTAAATTTGATTAAATTTTAAAGTTTTTCCTAGCAGTAAATATTAATACACAATACACATAACACATATTTAAAAGTATTTTTAATGAATATATGTTATATGCGTCAGAGCACTGTATTGCGTGCAGCCAGAGATGTAGGGATGCTGCAGGTACTGCAGCGCCCTCTTGTGTTTTTTAGAGAGAGATGTGTGCATCATCTCAGACTAAAATCACCGCGATGAGGTCAAACAATCGCGGTGAGATGATTATTTAATTATTGTGACAGCCCTACTTGTACCACCTGACTGCAACAGATTCATTTCAGCATTTATAGTGTTGACATAGAAACGCATAAAATCCGAGTCTGAAGACGTGAACAGCTCCGGCTAGAACGTCACGGGATGCCATCTTGTAATAACGGTTATGACACGGTGTGAACGCAGCATAACCTCCTTGTTTTGGTTCAGGAGTAACAGTAAAAGGTGGCTGCTGTTTGTTTTTGGTGCTCGGTTTATGTCTGTCTTCAACTCTGATGCAGTGTATGCGCTGTTCTTCTTCTGCTCTTTTTACTGTTGTGGCAGTTAGTAAATAGTGTTGTATTGCCGCACACGCCCCCTTCTGGATTACAGCGCGAATCGCCCGTGAATGTATTCGTCGTCTGATCGCATGCACTGAACCATGATGTCCATATGGTGATGGTTCGGGATGAATATGTTTACCATTACATCCCTTTTATATATATATATATATATATAGCTATGGAAAAAATTAAGAGACCACTCCAAGTTCAGAAATCAATGTTAAGTGGTCTCTTAACTTTTTCCATAGCTGTATATATTAGGGGTGTAACGATACGCGTATTTGTATCGAACCGTTCGGTACGCGGTACGCATTATGTACCGAACGGTTCATTGGACTAATTAATTACATTTGGAAAATAAAAAAGTTTGTGAAATATAATGTTATGCGTTCAACAAGGTAGCCCAATAACCCAAACGACGTAACAGGCAACGCCCCTGACACCCCCGAAGAAAAAAAAACACCAACTTATACGTTTATGTTATGCTGCGTTCAAACCGAACGCGTCTGGGGCGTCTGGAGCGTCTGATTTAACGTTACATGTGGCTACTCAGGCAGGCGCTCGCTCACTCAGTACGCGCTGAAGGCTCTTTGCAAAATGGCTAATGTGTTTAACACAGACTGTAAAGGTTTAACAGACCAGAAATAGAAGATCGTCCAAATAACCAACAGGTCTGGTGTTTGGGTGCCCTTTGGATTCCATGTAAGCTATATAACATTTTCATTTTTTTATAAGGAGCTGTTTTTGTTTTATCTCTTTCGAGCGTGAGTTTAAAATATTCTAACTCTCCCCCCAGAGTGAGTTTTTTTTTAATGCAACCATTATTTTAGAACGTTTGCATTTAATGTTTCCATAGCGACGCGTCTTGCATGTCACTAGCGCTGAGCGCAGCAACAATAACACTGTATGACAGATGGATCGCTATTATTTTGTTTTTCCTTGTTTATTTAAAATATTCACAAACTTGCTTACCACGTTATCAATTATCTGATATTCCAATCCTCAAATATGTGTAAGTGAGTGTGTTTTGTCGTTTAAAAGCCTTTATAAATGATCTTTATCTTGATCTATAATGCGAGATAGGCGCCGCCATCTTAGTTTGCACTGCAGTTCACAGAGTTCTGTCAGTCGGATTTACAGCAGGTGAATTCATCATTTTCTCCCGAAATATATGCAAGTAAGTGGCTGGTGAACTGGAAGAATAATAGAGTAAACTTTATAGTTACTTAGGCCCATTATGTGTGTCTGATATGAATAAATATCGGCAAATTGTATATGAATGGATTGTTATTGCTCCTTCCACTGATGTCTGACATCAGTGTGCATTTTATAAACTCTAAATATATTGTTTTAATGGTGCTTATGCGTATATAAATGTCTGAAATCTTAAAAGAATGAACGTTAAAGAACGTTATGTGGCTGAAAACACTGCATAGCTGTGATAAAACGTACCGAACCAAACCGTGACACCAGTGTATCGTATCGAACCGAACCGTGAATTTTGTGAACCGTTACACCCCTATATATATATATATATATATATATATATATATATATATATATATATATATATATATATATATATATATATATTGTGGCAAGCTCCCAAAGCACTCGTCAGCATTGTCATGGAAATGGAGTGGATCCAATTGCCAGGAGGCGGAGTTGGGGAATGAGAGCCACCTGAGAGCCATCAGTAGAGGAGGAGGATATAAGCACAGCAGAAAGAAGCTTATGTGGAGACGAGATCTCCCAAGACCAGACCAACCCTTTCTCTGGTTCCTGCAGGCTCCAGTGACTGTTAAGAAACCCGGCTGCAGTTCGTCAGCAAATTGCCACACATTCACTTCTGCACTGAAGCACCAGTTTCCCGGCATCTGGGAAAACCTGCACTAATTTCAATCTTTGTCACTCAATAAAGGCCCCTTCGGGGTAATTTCACCACACATTGAGTCTGGCCCTCTTTTCTCCCGCAACAACTGGTGGAGAATCCGGGCAAGTGAGAATTGAGGACAGATTCTGATTAAAATTTTACCCTCTCTCTCTCGTCTTCCTACAGATCCGGCTCTCTCTCATTCTCTCCCTGATACAACGTGGAAGACATCTTGCGCCGACTGGCTGAAGTCTCACTCCACCAGCAGAGGTTTTCAGAGGAGTTAGCTGCACGTCAGGAAAGGGCAGAGAATGTGTTTGAACAGCTCTGCCTCGGGGCGGCCATGCAAACTCCACTACCCAGTCCACGAGCCACAGCTAGCCAACTACTCACCAAACTGACAGATCTTGATGATGTAAAGGCCTACCTCCACACATTTGAAGTTGTAGCCGAGCGGGAGGGATGGGACGAGACAGAGTGGGCTGGCATTGTTGCGCCCTTTCTAACTGGGGAAGTGCAGCGTGCCTATTATTCATTATCGCCCGCTTCGGCCACTGATTATGCAGCTTTAAAGCAGGAGAAATTGGCTTGTGTGGGGCTTTCAACTGTGTGGGCAGATCAACGTTTCTTTGAGTGGGCATACGACCCTCATGTCCCGGTTCGAGTACAGGCAGCCCAACTCTCCAGGTTAGCCCATCTATGGCTTCATTACCAGCCAGCCCACTGCATTGCATGTTGCTGAGAAAGTGGTGGTAGACAAGCTGCTCCGATCAATTTCCCGAGTACACCGGAAGGCTGTGGGGATGTGGAATCCAGAATCACTGGGTGAGTTGGTGCAAGCGGTGGAATTAGCAGAGGTGGCTCAAGCTCGGGACATTAGAGAGAGAGCCGGAGGATTTCCCCGGAGGAGGCCCAGTGACTGACGACCACTAGAGGGCACCTCTAGGCCAGTGAGCAGACCAGTCATGACAGGGCCCCGTGATGAGCCCATGCCCACCGATCCCAACCCAGCAGAAGTGCGGGCGTGGCTGTCAGGTTGCATTGTGCACCGTGCTATACCTTCTGGGGCACCAGAAAGGAGAGTGAGGATTAATGGATGCCCAGTGATGGCATTATTGGATTCTGGCAGTTCAGTGAGCCTGGCCGCCCAGATGTGGTACAAACGAAAAACGGAGGTAGAACAGTGATGCCCATCACTTGTGTGCATGGGGACACCCAATACGTGCCAGCCCGTATGGTTACCGTTGCCGCAGACCCTGGAAGCTGGAGGATAGATGTGGGAGTAGTACCCACACTGGCCCACACTTTGGCAGGGCATCTGGGTCCTGAGAATACCCTCCAGCGGATCAGGGATCAGTTTCACTGGCCAGGAATAAATGCAGAGGTGAGTCTGTCAACGCACATCCCCACAGAAACCACCCCCCAGCCCCCTGATCCCACTGCCCATCATAGAGGTGCCCTTTGAACGCATCGGAATGGACCTTGTGGGGCCGTTGCCGAAATCAGCTCGGGGTCATGAACACATCTTGGTCATAATGGATTATGCCACCCGGTACCCTGAGGCAGTTCCACTCTGGAAAGCCACCTCCAAGAACATTGCCAAGGAGTTGTTCCTTCTGTTTAGCTGAGTGGGCATCCCCAAGGAAATATTGACCGACCAGGGTACTCCATTTGTCTCCCGGCTTATGGTGGACTTGTGCAAGTTGTTAAAGGTAAAACGACTCCATACCTCAGTCTATCACCCCCAGACAGATGGGTTGGTTGAACGTCTCAATCAGACTCTCAAAAGAATGCTGAAACGAGTGGTAGCTGAAGATGGGCGCGATTGGGACCTCATGATTCCCTATGTGCTGTTTGGGGTCCGCGAGGTACCACAGGCCTCTACCGGATTCACCCCCTTTGAACTACTTTTTGGGCGACAACCACGAGGGCTGTTAGATGTGGCCAAAGAAGCCTGGGAGGGCCAACCATCCCCACATCAAACTCTGATTGAACATGTACAGGAGATGAAGGAGAGGATAGACAGAGTGATGCCCCTGGTAAAAGAGCATCTAACAGAGTCCCAACGCACCCAGCAGCAAGTGTACAACCGCCCCACTCAAGCTCGTGAGTTTCATCCAGGTGACAAAGTATTGTTGCTAATCCCTGGTAAATTATCGAGTTCGCCAGCCAGGACAACGACGTGGTGAACACATCTACCACATTAACCTGCTGAAGAGGTGGGTTGAGTCAGCCAACCAAGTGGTGGCACTGGTCGTAAAGGAACGGGCTGTGGTGGATCTGGGAACCCAGCTTTCAGCTGCCCAGAAGAAAGAACTGGAGGCCCTGGTAAGCAGCTTTTCAGATGTGTTTTCAGAGACCCCGGGCTGGACCAACATCCTATGCTATGAGATTCGCACCCCACCTGGAACCATCATTAGGCAGCGGCCTTACCGGGTACCAGAAGCAAGCCGACAGGCTATAGAGGAGGAAGTACAGAGGATGCTTCATTTGGGGGTTATTGAGGAATCCCGAAGTCCGTGGTCCAGCCCTATAGTTATGGTGCCCAAGAAAGATGGGACCCATCGGTTCTCTAACAACTTTCGAAAACTGAACGAGGTGTCCCAATTCGATAGCTACCCCATGCCCCGAGTGGACGAGCTGGTCGAACGACTTGGCAGAGCCCGCTACATTTCAACACTCGACCTCACTAAAGGTTATTGGCAAGTGCCATTGTCTAAGGATGCCAGAGAAAAGACTGCCTTTAGCACCCCTGGGAGGCACTGGCATTACCGGGTTCTACCCTTTGGCCTGCATGGGGCCGCAGCAACGTTCCAAAGGCTCATGGACATCGTACTACGGCCACACCGGGCTTATGCTGCAGCCTACATCGACGATGTGGTAATTCACTCGGAGCGTTGGGAGGACCGCCTTGAACGGCTAGAGAAAGTCTTAAGGGAACTACGGAAAGCGGGGCTTACCGCTAACCCAAAGAAATGTCACCTGGGCCTATCAGAGGCACAGTACCTGGGATACAGGATCGGCAGAGGCCTTATCAAGCCACAAGAACAGAAAGTTGAAGCGGTAAGGCAATACAAACCACCTACTACCAAGACCCAGGTGCATGCTTTTCTCGGGTTGGCGGGCTATTAACGGTACTTCATTCCTAACTTCTCCTCTATAGCCTGTCCTCTCACAGACCTGTCGAAGAAGGGGAAGCCAGAGAAGGTACAATGGATAAAAGAGGCAGAACAAGCATTCCAGGAACTCAAGACAGCACTCACCGCTTCGCCAGTGCTGCATGCCCCGGACTACAGCTGCCCCTTTATCTTACAGAGAGACGCATCCGACATAGGAGTGGGTGCAGTACTGTCTCAAGTCCAGGACGGAGAGGAGCATCCCATCGTTTACATCAGCCGTAAACTCTCCCCTGCTGAGTCCCGGTATGCTGCAGTGGAGAAGGAAGCCCTGGCCATAAAGTGGGCAGTCCTGGAGCTGAGGTATTACTTGGCGGGTCGTAGTTTCACTTTGGCCACAGATCATGCTCCGCTGCAGTGGATGGCTCGTGCTAAAGATTCCAATGGATTCCAAGAAACATGTTCGATAACATGTTTGTGTGTAAACAAGTGAAAAGAAGTTAGTTTATAAAGTACAGCTGTTATAAGAGATATAGATAACTTGTTTATGGGTAAACAGTGAAACAATGTGAGCGATAACTTGTATAAAAACAAACTGTTGATAAATTGGAAATTGATGTGTAAAGAGAAAGATTGTGAGTGATAACTTTTGTATAAAAACAAACTGTTGATAAATTGGAAATTGATGTGTAAAGAGAAAGATTGTGAGTGATAACTTTTGTATAAAAACAAACTGTTGATAAATTGGAAATTGATGTGTAAAGAGAAAGATTGTGAGTGATAACTTTTGTATAAAAACAAACTGTTGATAAATTGGAAATTGATGTTTAAAAAGAAAGATTGTGAGTGATAACTTTTGTATAAAAACAAACTGTTGATAAATTGGAATTTGATGTGTGGAAAAAGGAAAAGAAACCCCAACAACAGATGTTCGTATTGAAGAATGACAGACAACTGGTATTGTAACTCCTTTATTAAAGCATATATTAATTGCTTATTGAACAATGACAGACAACTGGTATTGTAAAGCCTTTATTAAAGCATGTATTAATCACTTATTAAAGAATGAAAAACAACTGCAATATCCCCATGACTTGAGTAACAAGCTGAAGTATTCAAATTTGATTTTACCCAATAACAGAGAATTTTACATATAAAGAACCAATCATATTACAGCAAAACAATGTAATGAATCATGTCACATTTGCCATGTAATTATTCTACATAAACTGTTGTACTCTTTTGGTTGGCGGATGCTCTCTGAACTTGGTCTGAGATCCTCCCGGCTGTGATTAAAGCACATTCAAAGGTATTGTTTGGAGTCCGTCAAATTACTGCTGCACAGCAGGCTAGACACTAGAGATCTTACTTCCATTCCCAAGTGATAGTGCTTAAGTGGAACACTAGAGACCTTATTCCCAAGTGATAGTATTCAAAAGGGGCGAGACATCATCTGACTTGAAGCAGGTGTCGAAGAGGAGACGCCTAGTAGAGTACAAATTTGTAAGTGTCAATTAGGAGATGCTTGAGTGTCGATTAGGAGACACCCAGGTTAACTTAAGTCAGGTCAGTTATGTAGGGGAAATCTACCACAGCATATAGATACTATCCCAAAAATTTGACATTAAGTCTGAGGATCCTAATGTGCACTTTTTTCTCAGTTTCATCTCTGTTTTATACCTTTTTACCTTTTCTTGAACAGTTGTGGATCATTACATAATTTCTTTATGACAACATAAGCACATTCTTCCAAATCAATGACAAGAACTAAGTTAAATAATTAACAAAAGTTTCCATCTTTTTAAAAAGACCTTAGGGGTTTTCACAGGGTTTATGAAACCCTGCTTTTGTGGTGTTAAACCCGCATTTCAGTGCCAAACTTGTACAATGTGAAACGATGCAGTGTCAGAATGTTACAGCTAGACACTTAGCACCTAGACTCGTGTAGCCAGACCTTTAGACTGACAGCAGAAGGTCTGGACTCTATCGCAGTTTTCATTGGCCAAAGACTGCCCAAGAGGATGTTTGACTAACATGTAACAAAACCAATCACAGTTCTCTTTGTTCCGCGTCGTTTAGGGGCATGAAAATATAATGTCGATGTCCCTACAATAACAGATCAGTGTGCTTTTTAATAAATTATTCATTCAAGGATGCTGTGCAAGTTTACTGCAACAATGGAGCTGCTAACATCACATACTTTTAAATCCAGCATTTATTTGATCCTGATAAACATTCATTGTCACAGTTGTAAACACAATGGAGTTCTTCTTCCATGAGGGGTTTGGCATCACGGCATTTGTCCCCAGGCGGACTGATAAAGAACGCGACACACATGTCTCCCGGACATCCTGTAGAATTCAACCAACCAGATGACGACTTCAAAACTCCTGAAGTGTTTTCAGTTAAGTGTGCCATATGCATCAGACGTTCATCCAGCAGTCCATGGGTGTGACGTCTGAGGTTGAGACTGCTTGGCACCAGACAACCAATCGTGTAAAAATGTCAAATGCTGACAGAAAATGCAACAATTTGTGTGAAGAAGAGAATGTTTCATTCCTGCAATTATAGTCCAAAATGTCCATTCAGTATAAACTCAATAGTACAGTCAGCAATACGAGGATGCCAGAGCCTTTATAAAACAGGCTGCATGCTGCGTTCATCCAAACATTGACACCTACACCGCAAATATGCAAATAAGAAAGTTAACCCAGGGTTTAGGAATGTACAGTGTGAAACATCAGCTTATGAATACCCAGGATTAATTGTGAACCCCTGGTAAATTATGAGCAGTGTGAAACATGAAGCAAGTTTACCAAGGATTCCATTTACCCAGGGTTTAGAATGACCGGGGTAAACTATTTCATGTGTGAAAAGCCCTCTTCTTTGCCACTCTTTTAAAGAAAACATTTCATTCTCTATCAAAAGTTTTCCACAACACTTGCGAGTTGCAAAGTGTCAAACAGTTGGAATGTACAGAGCCCCGCACATGACATGCAAGAAAAAAAATTGAATTATGCGCACGATTTACTAATTTGTTCCCATTTTAAGAGATTGCTAGCGATGTATGTTTGCACATGATGGTATGCATTCATTTATTTTATATGTGGAAACAAATAAGAGAACTCTTGGCCTATTTTTAGGGCCCTAGCACAAATGGTGCAAGGACCCTTTTGAAATTGCTTTGTTTATGTGATTATGAAATACTTTTGCCTGAAAATGTCTCTCTTTTTTTCTTTTTCTTTTTTTTTTTGCAGTTTTGTTTGCATTTTGCAAACACATTGCACGTTCTGAGCTTTTAAATGCCATACGAACTGAACAGACCAATTGTCTGCACAATATGACAAGGAATAAAAGTGTGATGAGATTTGCACGTGCTGTTCTTATCGCGACACTGATGATAAAATGTGCAAACCATTTGAATTCTATTGAGAATTCCCTTGTGAAAAAGAATTATGCTAAATTGTATTGAATGTGTAAGCTACTTAAGGTGTACTGAAAGAAAGAAGTACCCTTATTTTGTAGTGTATTGACTAATATACTAAAGCGCATGTTAAATAATTTTACATTTTAATTTCAACTTAAGTGTGTTGTCGAAAATTGCATTTGTTATATATATGTGTGTGTGTATATGTTTGTCTGTTTGTGTGTGTGTTTGTTTGCTTTTTTAATTATTTATTTGCCTCCATATTTCATTTTCAGGGTTGTGGTTCCCAGCACGTCACAAGCCATGGGTGAGCGTACAGTAAAAGATCTGTTGTTGACTCTTGCAGATGAAGTTGCCAATCAAAACACTGACTATGACATAATTTTAATATTAGTAGAAAATATCTGGGAGATGCTGGCTGAAATCAATGCTGTCAATGACAGTAATGTTGGCTTAGGTGTGTGGTGCATCCTTGATAGAATTGAGTACTATGTAGCCCAAAAAAAGCCCAATGACCGCAGATTTGTTTTACCTGCGGAAACGGTAAAAAGTGGTAAAAAGGACCATCGTATCATTAAATTTGGAACAAATGCAATTATTGGATGAACATTTTTTGGTCCTGAGACTTCCACAGAAGATATATGTACGTTTTAATATTTAGACTATTATTGATTGCTATCAGGATGTGAAGAGAGTTTCAACCAGTATAACAAAAAGTGTTTATAAAACAAATTGCCTAACCTACCTTTAAATTCAGCTAGCTCCTTTTTGTTTATAGCTTGTAGTCTATCTAACCACGTTTGCAAAACAGTAGCTTGACTGAACTGCAACTAATACAAATTGTAAGTTTGGCAAGATAGCCTACAGTTTCAACACTGCAGAATGTGCACAATCAGTATCTGAGTATCTGAGATGTGTGTTCAACATAGGCCTCTATAAGCCTTTATAGCTATCTGGCACACTTCAATACACTTTACAATCTAGGCTATAAGCACTGAGGTCTAGAATTAATGGCATTCTGGGAAACATTATTTTGATTAGTTGTTTACAGGCATAATCAAGGAAACATACCACGTATGAAGAAGATTCATACAGAACACAATTTACAGCAGTCTCACTGCCATGGCAACTGCTGGGCCAGTCGAGAACAAGAGATCACCTTAAATTCTTAACTTACGGATATCTCTTTATTGTATTAAAGATTTGGTAAAGCTCAAATAGACAAGAAAATCTAATAATAATAATAGAGAAAGGGAGGGACATGTTTAACTGGTTTATTTTGATTATCATTATATTATGTATAAAATAGAAAATCCTTTTACAAACCTAAATTTTGATATAATTTATTTTCAATATCTTACTATATATTTACTATTCAGTGTCAATAACAAGTGAGAAGATCTAGAAATAGTTAGGTTTGGCATTCAGGAGATGTGTGTGTGCTGAAGAGAAGCATTTGTTAGAGCAGGAAACAGGACATTTAAGGTATGGCTGTAAGTGGTATCCAAGGCAACCAGGTAGCCACTTCAGCTCAGCAGTACCAAAGATATATAAACACTTAAATCATTCACATAGTACCTCCTGCTACTGCGTATTGCCTAAATGTATTAAACTCAGTCTTTAACAGCCATACAGTTGTTTTCTGGGCTATAATTTGTTTGTTAGTTCATTACATAAATGTTGTTTATGCATTTCTTATTCTTTATGAGTCTCAAACACACACACTTTTTGGCTTTTAGCGACCTAACAGCATCACAGGCAGGCGTTATGATTCATACTGATCTTGCCATTCATCATAATGACACTTCAACCAAGCCGTCAAACTGCAGCACTGCAGGACCATACTGCTTCCACACAGCATCACCATTCAAACAACTGTGTGTGTGTGTGAGAGAGAGAGAGACAGAGAGAGAGGGAGAGGGAGTGGGAGAGAAGAGAGCTTCAAAATCAGTTTGTGTTGGCTCTGCTGCACATGCAATATGCTATGTGAGATTTGAATGGATAAATTATTTGTGTGTGCACTGTACAATATATTGGTGAAATATACACCCATCCTTAACACCAAAGATAATTAATACTGCTACAAAAATTCAAAATACTATATATATATATATATATATATATATATATATATATATATATATATATATATATATATATATATATATATATACAATTAAATTAAGAAACAAATCACAACTGGTAAAATTGCAAAAAATTTAAAAAAAAAACAATTTATTTAGAACAAGTATAAAATCATCTTCCTATTTTCATGAATGAAAACAAGTTTTTAAAATTTAAATATGTTACTTGGAATGGTGAGTCTATTTTTCACCCATTAATTGTTCCTTTTTTGCTTTAATAATATTAGTGACCTTAGTAAAAGGATAGTTCACCCAAAACTCTGAGGAAACGTTGACAGAGTTTACAGAGTTACATTCCAAACCTGTATTCTTTCCTCTGCAGAACACAAAGAGAAGATATTTTGAAGAATGTTTTGAAGAATTTTGGCACACTTTTGTGTTCCATAGAAGAAAGTCATTCAGGTTTGGACTGACATGAGGCATAATTTACATTTGTAGACTATACCTTTAATGATAATACTAAATGAAATCAATGATGGGGTACTTAAATCTGTGGAGTACCTGAGACAGAAAATGTTGGGAAACACCATTTTAATGAATTGAGAAGACAAACTTTTCAGAGGTTTCTGCAATTTATTTTCCATTCCTCTAAACTGAACAGAACGTACAGTTTTGAAAATCAAAAATAACACCTTTCACTTTCAAAGCAGTTCAGCTTCACACAGTTGGCAATTACAATGGTAACGAGAGTGTCTGCGTGTCATTATCTAGACACTCACAAACAAACACCCATGCAAACGCTCTCACTCGCGCTCACACACACACACACACACTCTGAAGGGAATGTAGTAGGAGAGACAGTGGAATGCAGGACAGATATCACACACACACTCTCCTTCTGACCTCTCCTCCCCAAAATGAACAGAAATACAAAAATAAACACACTTTAAAAAATTACAACTCATTTACAAACACCGAAGAAGGAAAAGAATAAAAACACAACAACAGGTAAAACAACAATATATCTGTCAAAGTTTTCCATGTTAAAAACAGGTTGCTTGGTTCAGTTTTGCATCCAGTAGAAGGTTACACTGTGTGTGTTTGTGATGGGACCTAATGCTCAGTAAAGTGCATTTGATGCATCAGCAGACAGGAAGAGAGAGAAATGAATTTGGGTGCTAATGTGGCTCTGGGCCTTCCTAACACTGACAGATATGATAGAGCTACATGAACTTTACAACCTCCGCCGTAAACATCACACCTAAAAGACATTTAACATTGAAATAACATTTTGTTTCAGTTTATGCAAATGTAAATACATTCATAAATTACATGTGGGGTTAGGAGAATCAAGCTGAGAAACTAGAGAAGTCTGAAACCGATGAACGCAACTCCTCGTATGAATAAACACGACCGTAGCCAAAAAACTCAACTCAAATGACGTTTCCATGCATTAGAGGCAGAGAGATGGAGTCTCACACGTAAGTACGTACACATTCCGCCGTCGTAAACTGGAATCCTCTCGCTTTTATGAATTCCTGATTGACTCCAGTTCCCGTGGTTATGCTGCAGTTCTTAGGCCTTTAGAAGACCACACCCATCTGACCGAGAAAAACAGAAGCGGTACAAACCAGAGAAACACAAATGAAGTGGTAGAAAGAAAAAGCGCTCTTTTGTGACACATGCAGAAGTGTGTCTCAGAGCGACGCAAGTCGTTAATTTTTTTAAAATGTTTGTCTGTTTTGATTTCCCACCCCTCAATAATTCACTTGGATATCATGCAATAGAGACGTGCAAAAAGATAACACCTAAATCCACAAAACACACTTTCATAAATGGCTGTGTTATGAATGCGTATAACATGTGTATGCCTACTCCATGCCGACCTACAGAGACAATATGACTTAAAAGCAGTGCGGAAGCCACAGGTCAAACGAATGCACAGGATGCCCCTACTGAGGGCATTAAAACCATATGGATGCATAAAACAATTCTTCTCTTAGTCTATGCAGCTATGGGGTCAAAACAATGCTAACGTTGCGCTGTCTTTTTTTTTTTTTTTTTTTTTTTGTTCCTTCGCTGATTATCTTTTCATTGGAACTAAAAGATATTGATTAATTGGCACTTGTTCAATGCTTCTAAATAAGTTATCGATATCTAATGTTTCATCACACACCTACATGTCGAGAAGCTGTGAAGGTCTAGTTTGGCACAGGTTGACTATTATTACTGCGTCTATGTAATTAATATTGATACACCTCGTTTATACCCCTGTCAAAAAAACGAGCACAATCCTAATCAACAGACCAGACGTTTTTTTCTCAACTAAAATATTTCTGTATATTTCACTTATCAAATAGCAGCATTTTTTAATTTTTTTAAACTTACGGTATTACAAAAAAGTACATGTAAACCTATTCATTCAAAATTTGTAGTAAATCCAAAGGCTCATACAACAGACATAACAAAACACAAAACTTGACAACATGCTACAATATTGCTTCCAATAGTTCTTTACATTTTAAGTCGATCTAAAATTATCAATGACGTAGATATGGACACCAGCACTCCAAAGAGAGCAACTCTAATGCACAAACAAATTGCAAAGCTAATCTTAACCAGGCTTGATTGGCACTTTCATCATCCACACGAGTATAACGGATAATCACACACTGAAACCAACAGCGCAAGACTGCATTTAGACCACAAACTAGAGGAACTACATCAAAATACACAAAGAACATGAGACGCGACGGATTCCACAGTTTCATTTTTAAAAAAAAATGAAGGAAAATGCAGAAATGATCTTCGATAGTTCTCAGAGAGAGGAAAGAGAACACAGAGCACAAACGATGATGACGTCATCGTTTGAGTTTGAGGTGGCTATCACATCCATCTCCCTTAGGTTATTGTTTTTTTTTTTGTTTGTTTGTTTTTTTTTTTTAACCAGAGTTCTTTGCTCTGGGTTTACACACCTCTACGTTCTCTCAGAGCACAGATTTAAGGTAGAATACGGAATCAATCAGGCAGAGAGCACGAGAATCTAATCACATGTATTAATGTTAGACTACTGTATGTGGTGTATTAGTCCAGAGGTATGGTGTTCACGATGCGGCAGAATACCCATCAGCCCCTGTGGAGACACGCACACCCTCTGTGATAAACACACACACACACACACAACACATCCGTGGCGACCGGCAGCCTGGAGGGGAAGAAAGTGAAAGGAGAGACAACAGAACGTGGGAAAAGTGGTAGCAGAGCAAGACATGAGGGGGTCTAAGAAAGTGGAAGAAAAAGAGGTAGTGCAAAGACAGGGAGGACACAGAGAGAGAGTGAGAGACAGAATTAACCCTAATATCATGAGCATCAACAAATTTGAACTTTTTTACTACAAATATAAATGACATCTTTGTCTGTAATCATATTACCCTCATATTGCTGCACCAAGTGCTTGTGCTTCTGAAATCAGGTACAGTTTGATCTCCAAACAGTATTGAACAACAATTTATACTTGGAGAACCTGATATCTCACGGCTGGTACTGAAATACAGTAACTAGTTTGGAAGTACATTAAGTGAGTGTATGGCATGTTATACTTTGAATGGTATTTAAACAGCAATCATGAGATATGTGGAAATGTTAATATTCCTAACAATTATGCAATGGATATAAATAGGTTACTCTCTCATCCTCTCTCTCTCCATCTCTCTCCCCCTCTCTCTCTTCCCTTCTTTTTCTACGTTTCCGCTTCGCCTCTAGCGAGTAGATTAGAGGGTTGGTAGTTGGAGGGAGATGATGAATGACTTTTAGAGTGTGTATGTAGGTCAGCAGTAGATTGGGCTGTGCAGTGTTGTTATATATAGAAGTCCAGGGTTCAAATGGAGATCTGCTAATTAATGACAGGTCTGGGTGCCGCGGGGGGAATCGGACCCTCGGCGACCTCTGCTTTTGCGAGAGAGCAAGGTAAACTACAGGTAGACGTTCCTACAGCGGAGCCTCGTGGCCCGTGTTCTTGTGCTCGCTTGGTTTCATTGCTTTATTCCATCACGCCGTGTCTCAGTGGACGCACTCTCGATGGTGTGAAATATGTACAGTACATTCCATAGTTGTGATGGCGTCAGGCCGCTGGATTCACAGTGTGGTTCAGAGACGATTGCTCGCCCTGTACGGGAGCTCCTGCTCACTCTCCATGCAAGAGCCAATTGCTGGCAAGACCGAAAATGCTGTTAGCAGCAAACGTTTTGATGCAGTGTACAACTGTGGAATTAACTAATGAGTAACTATCACCACCATTCTGTGCAACTGATGACCTGTTGATCAGTGAAAAAGGTGGAGGGCTCATGAAACTCTCCTGCAATGCTTTAGAAATGTTGGGCAAACGGAGCTGTGCGTCTGACGCTACGGCCTGCAGTTTGGTTTCTCAAAGGAAGCAGAATTACGATCAGTTAGCCTGCAAGAGTTCACCTCGCAGTGACGCCGCTTTACAGAAGAAGGCTGAAGGTCGACAGTAGTATCCTCCGGCCTTCGAATAAGTTCAGACAGGGTACAAAAGCTGTGTGTCATTTTATTCTCTCGTTCACTACCTCAACCACACCTCTGCTGCCATCCTGCCAAACGGCGACGTGAACGAGGTGGCATCTGTAATGCACCCAAGAATTTGCTGCACTGCATACAAACTGGAAATCTTTCTCCTTCTTCGCAAACATGAGGTATGACAACCTGAGCTCCTTTCAAACGAAACAGGCACGGACATTGCCTGGCTCCTCCAATCAGAGGAAGAGGAGGAGTTAAGAGGTACATCTGTCTAAACAGGTCCAATTATTTTTCAAGTTCAGGATTCTAAGGACTTCAATTCCTTGGTAGTGTGTCCAAAGGTTTTCTGTAGTAAGAGTTAAAAGTCAGTGAGACAAAACAGACGGTTTTTAAGATCCTACTGTTGTGTCTCTGCTCTAGCAGGATCTTTTGAATATCCACTCGCTCTCAGTCTCATGAGTAAATCGCAAAATGCCCCCTAATAATTCATGAGGGCTCTCGAGACACTCTCCCATAAATACTAAAATCAGTAGATATGACAACAAAATCTCTTCAAATGTGTTTTCTTATAGCACCAAAGTGGGATCCTGTGACTAAACTGCACTTGTATGTACGTGTTACATTCCAGTTCTCTAATGCCGAGTATCTGAACTTTGACAAATGATGTCTGTCTCTGTCTGTCTGTGGCTGAAGATTAGCTATCTACTTTTGACAGCATCTCAATTTGATACTCTATTTACATATAAAAAAACCCCAACAATATCAGGAAGTCTTTATACATTCAGGTCAACCTGGAATCACAGGTTTAAGTAAATCTAAAAGAGACTGAGTGTGAACTGACCATAATGGAGAATAATCACAGAGATATTAGTAATGTAATGCAGATCAAAAGCTTTCACCAGGTGTTTTGGATTAAGTCTCAGTTGAAAACAATAAGGGGGAAACCAAGAGTACCTATGGAAATGTTTCATAGGTATCTTCATTTTCATTTCAGGCCTACACTTGTGGAGACTGAATTTACTGATATCAAAAGGGGGGCCGTTTCAAACTCCCATTCTCCTTGCTCAGGGTATGGATCAGGTATGAACTAAACTGTGAGGGTTTTGCAATGGAAGCCAAAAAACAGAACATAGAATTCAAAAGACCCTGGCTAAGAGAGAGAAAGTGAAGTCTGAGCTCCTCCTCCTCTGAGTGCCTCGGGGCACGATACTCTGACCTACACAACGTAACAACTTTAAAAATACAGCAGAATTTCAATCACAAAATATCATATTTCTTCCCAAACAGGTTATCTATCCACAGTTCCATCAGATCTTTTTTTTCATTTGTTTTGTAGTTGTCCTTATTTTGTGTTTAAATATTTGGACATGTTTCTCGCTCCAACCCATCCCGTTTTTCCATCGATTTCATTCAGTCATCTATCAATTCTCTCTGGTTTCCTTCGCTTTCGTTGTTCCCCTCCCCGCTCCTGTCCATCCCTAGCCCACCTTCTGAGGGTTTGTGGCACGGACGCCTTGCTCGTACGTGATTCGCTGGCTGATGAGATACTGGGCGGCCTGCGTCGCTGCTGGCGACCCCGTAATGGTCACCTTGCGATTGCGTGTGCCTGGAATGAACTCTCCCTTTTTGGAGATCTGAATTCGAGCGCCTGTCAGCTCCTGATACTCCACCAGAGTCTTGCCGCCTTTTCCCAAGATGGCACCGACCAAGTTTTCTGGCACAGCGATCTCCACCACCTCTTTTCCACCTTCTGCCAGCTTCTCTGTGCCCAGCAGAGACGATGCCACCAGTGGTGATGAGGGATTAAGGTACCCATTAGAAGCCCCTGTGGCAGCTGCTAGAGAGCCCAGCGAGAAGCCCCCTAAACTAGGTGCGGCAGGGTGACCGCCCCCTCCAGAGGCCTCGCTGGCATATGTAGCAAGCAAATTGGCTGCTGCTGCAGCCGCTGGATTGGCGCTAGCCGCAACGGCAGCAAGCACCCCAGATGCGGCGGCCGGGTTAAGGCCAAGCCCCAGTGTATTGGTATTGTAGCCATAACTGGCCAGAGTGTTCAGGGCAGACGTAATGGCAAGCAGATCATTACCGGAAAGACTTGACATGGCCGTAGGGAACCCACCCATGCCTGCGAGACCCGCCTGGCCAAGGAGCGTGGAAGCTGTAGCTGCTGCGGCAGCATTGGGTAACACCTCTGTAGAGTTGGCGAAGGGAGATCCTGTCGGGTTGGAGTTGGCCACAGGGCCGGTGATGTTGGAGTAACTGATATTCAGACAGCTGCTGCTCTGTGGGTCCTCCTGGATCTTCTGGACAATGATCTCTACTGCCTTGCGGTTCTGCTCCGGCTCCCCGCTCACCGTCACAACGCGCTCCTGCAGATTGATGCCCTCAGGCTTCTGAGAAAGCTGTACCCAGGCTCCTGACTGCTCCATCACAGCCTTAACTGTTGCCCCACCCTTACCGATGATAAGTCCTGCTGTGCTGTTGGGCACGATCAGTTTAGCCTGTGGAGGAGGGGAAGTGTCACTTTGATTGAGGAACAGAATTACATGCATGACACTGCACACAGCCCCAAAAATAGATGCTGCAATAAGCTCAAATGTGTCTGTGCTGGTTATGTAGATGTTTGTTTTCTGTCCACACTTACATAGTAAAAAATGTTTGCATATGTTTAAAGAAAGTTGTAGCTACAATATGTAACCCTGAATGCACGTATACGTTTAAGAGTGTATAATAGTGTATGTGTGTGTGTGTGACTGTGTAAGGTCTGGCTCTTAAGTCAGTGCTTATTTCAGCCATTTGTTGATCCCTGGTCTTACATTGCAGCTGCTCTCTCTCACTCCCTCTCTGTTTCTCATTCTGCAAAGATCAAGCAGGTAAAAATAACCCACTGCTCTCACACTTTGCTGCCCCTCTCAGCCACTCTTTCCCTGGGGAACAACCACCAGCCTGCCCTGCCCTCTGCCTCCTCTGGGCTGGTATATTTTCCTGTCTTCAGTGTTGCTTATCACTGTCAGATAGCTGACAGTAAGTACATTTGCACTTTAGAAATTGATTTCTAGTCAGACTAAAACAATAATTCACCTTTTAAAATGTCATGTAAATGCTCTTGTACACATCCAAACTGCTTGAGTAATTGTAACTGCACATGTAAAAAGTGAACAAAGACTCACTGTCTTTGCTGTCATTCCATAAGCAAACTAATCACATTATTACACATATTGTGACCTAAGCTGTGGTTCAGGGGAATAACTGATTTACATGTTTAATTCCTAAACTGCAAAGTCTGATATGTTTAAGTCTTCATCACCCATTTAATAACTAGGAACGGTTTGGATTTGGTGTGGTGTAGTAGTAGCAACTTCCCAAACGAACCTGTTTAACACGGTCAGGGTTAACAGTAGTCTGGGGCTGAAGAATGCTGACTGGTTCGGTCTTCTGACTGCTCTGAGGCATCTCACGAACTTTTTCAGCGATGAAGTTATGTACTCCATTCAGAGCTTCCACTGTACCCTGAATCAAACAAACACGCTCTGTTGTACCTGATCAAACACACACACACACACAAAAAAAACATAACATTAGCATATAGACAAAATGCATATGTAAAATGAAATGAAAGGGTTAGTTCACCCAAAAATGAAAATGTAATTTATTACTCACCCTCATGTGGTTCTACACCCGTAAGGCCTTCATTCATCTTCAGAACACAAATTAAGATATTTTTGATTGAATCCGATGGCTCAGTGAGGCCTGCATTCAAAGCAATGACATTTCCTCTCTCAAGATCCATAAAGGTGGTTCTTCCTTAATATTATAAAGTGACAAGAATATTTTGTGTGGCAAAAAAACAAAAGAACAACTTTTCAACAATATAGTGATGGGCCGATTTCAAAACACTGCTTCGAAGCTTTGCGAATTTTACTGATTAGATTCGTAAAGCTCCAAAGCAGTGTTTTGAAATCGGCCTATGACTATATTGTTGAAAAGCCGTTCTTTTGTTTTTTTGGCGCACAAAAATATTCTTGTCGCTTTATAATATTAAGGAAGAACCACTGAACTCACATGAACTGTTTTAAATATGTTTTTAGTACCTTTATGGATCTTGAGAGAGGTCATTGTTGTGAATGCAGGCCTCACTGAGCCATCACATTTAATCAAAAATATCTTAATTTGTGTTCTGAAGATGAATGAAGGTCTTATGGGTGTAGCACGACATGAGGGTGAGTAATAAATGACATTATTTTCATTTTTGGTTGAACTAACCCTTTAAGGCTGGGTATTAACTCAGATTTCACGACTCATTTTCGATTCACAAGCTTGCAGTTCAATTTGATTTTGATTCATATCATGGGAAATTTTCTCAAGGGAAAAAAAACTCAACTAATTCTGTAAACCAGTGTTTCTCAATTGGTGGGTCACAACCCAATGCAAATTCACACCTGTACAATAGAGGGCCCATCTAAAACAAACCTTTCAGCTGTGCTGCCATTCTGGATTGAAGAAGAATAAAATGCAAGAGAATAAAGTTCAACACTAATTATTCAGCAAGAATAATAAAAAAAAAGAAACAAATTTGATATTTAACTAAAGTCACTTTTGCTTATTACTATGGTTGAATTGAATCATCGAAGGTCAACAGCAAAGACATTGGTTAATAAAGTAAGTTTAAATACATCAAGTATGTGTGTTATTTAATTATTGCAAAATTTGCATTTTATTCTGATTTTGCATTTTACTGTTTATTTATTTTGAGAAATACTAATCTGTTTTTGTGCAAGTGAGATGAGAAAATGCATGCTCACATTTAGTCTCTCTCTTTAATAACCATCATGTTTACACAGCGCACACAACAACTCTACTCCTTACTCCCATTTTCTCTCAACATGGTGACAGGAAAGATGTCAGTCAATAAATGGGAAAACAAAGTAACTTGCATTACTTATTTGTAACAAGTTACTAGTTACTTGGAAACAGTAATCTGATCACGTAAGTCATGTTACCACCAACACTGGTCATCAAAAAGTACCAATGAATTGCGTAACGTAATAACGTAACGTAACATTGTGTGATCTGATAAGTTATGTATTAGCTGGGAAAGAATTTGCATGCAGGTATGATTTTCATTCTATTCATCAGGATCAATGTCCATATGTTTTATTAACAATTCATGTTAGTATTGTGTATTTACCATAGTAACTGTACTTTGACTTATTTTGTTATTTTCTATATTTTTAAGGACTTTGGTGGCTCATACCAACTTTATTGTATTAACAAAAACTAGTTAGGGACTGCTATTTAATAGCTTTTCCTTATACTGTTCATTCATCAGTGTTAGTGATATTCTTACAGTTTATGTGTTAAGTACTTGTGTGTGTCAACCATTTAGTGAAATAAATTTGCTTTTTTTTAAAAGCAAATTTAATTTTAATTTGTATAATTATAATATACATGGTTCACAATGGTTTTTAAATTTGACTAAATTCCTAATAAATTTTATATATATATGTGTGTGTATATATATATATATATATATATATATATATATATATATAATGTGTGTGTGTGTGTGTGTGTGTGTGTGTGTGTATATATGTGTGTGTGTGTGTGTGTGTGTGTGTGTGTGTGTGTGTGTGTGTGTGTGTGTGTGTGTGTGTGTGTGTGTGTGTGTGTGTTTGTGTCCTTTCTTAATGACCATGGGAAAATGTGGGTCCCATGGTCAAACCAGTTGACAGTTGAGAACCACTGCTGTAGTGGTACATTTCTAATACTGAAGGTTAAAATGAACTGATTTGTATAAAAAAGAAATTACACACAAGGACGTTTTTTATGATAATACATTTATAACACTAATTTTATAATTACATATGTTTCTACTCCAATTAGTTCTTTGAAATATAAATATTTAAATGATAGCTGTCATAATTGTTTTCATGACGGGATTTATTCAAACATAGACCTACTATTAAATACTGAATAATATTAAAAAAAAAAAAAAAAATATATATATATATATATATATATATATATATATATATATATATATATATATATATATATATATATAAAATGAATATGTAATAAAGTGTATATATTTAGCAAAATGCTCAATATATAAGGATTACGGTAAATTGTACTGTATCTTTCAACGTACCTTTTGATGTTCATTCATGTTTATATGGTGCTGTAACTACTAGAAAAGAGGAAGAGTTGATCGGTTCATGAGCCGCTTGATCTGAGGGGGCAACAGCAATCTGTCATGCCATATTAAAGAGCACCAAAATGGTATTTATTGTTTGAATTTCACAATAAAATGGAGAGAATTTGAAATTTAAGACTTTGTTTCATATCAAAATTAAAGCACAAAGCTTATAGTGATTTATTGTATAGGAGGCAACAGCATAGAGTAAAAGATCTATTTTTCTTAAGAATCGATGTCTGTTCATAAAAATGAGAAATCAATATTTTTACCCAGCCGTAGAAATTATGTATATTATATCAATATATGTACAGTACACTACTCTACCATTAAAAAAATTGGGGTCAGTAATATTTTCTGATGTTTTTAACAGAAACTTCTTATACTCAGTAAGGCTGCATTTATTTGATCAGAAATAGAGTAAAACAGTATAGTGAAATAGAATTGTGAAATATTGTTACAATTAAAATAAAAAATAAAACAGTTTTATGTTCTTATTTTTTAAAATGTAATTTATTCCTGTTATGGCAAAGCTGATTTTTCTTCAGCCATTACTCCAGTCTTCAGTGTCAAATGATGAATATGCTGATTCTTATTATCAATGTTGAAAACAGTTGTGCAGCTTAATATTTTTGTGGAATCCATGAAGATTTTTTGGGATTCTGTGATGAATAGAAACTTTAAAAGCATTTGTTTGAAACAAATCTTTTTGAACGATAGTGTATATGTATCAAATATGTACATACAATATATCAATACAATACAAAAAATATGTTAATAAAGCTTAACATAAATCAAGTAATAATGGCATACAGATACATTGCTGTGTTTAAATTACATTTGAGTATTTGGCAGACACTTTTATCCAAAGCAACTTGCACTGCATTCAAGCCAAGATGTACATTTGATCAGATCATGAATTTTCCTAAGAGCTTAACCAATGACCTTGGAGTTGCAAGCACCACCATGCTCTATTGTTTGAACTATATTTTATAAGGTCATGGAAACACACATTACATTTTCAAAGAAGTATAAATGCATCCACCAGAAAGAATGATAAGGGCTGTTATAAACAGAGGGGGAAAAGACAGATGAACATATGGCTGCATGATATAATTCATTCAGAATGCATCAAATTCTGAACCTGTCCTCTCTAACCACATCACTCCTGTGGGACACACCACACAAATGCGCAGGACACACATAAAATCTCCTAATCTCACTGCCCTGAAGTGCATGGACTGTCTGAAATACTGTTGTAACTGTGAGAAACCAAAGAGCTCACATTGGACTGGACCCTGTTCACCATGAACAGAGAGATGAGTTATTGTCACACAATCGTCTGTGTATTGTGTTAACCTGAATTCAAGTTTGGATTTGTTCAGTCTTGCTGTGGAAAGTATCATTCAATGTCCTAAATATAATGTCATGATCATCATCTATTTTTTTTGGAGGGAGAGAGATGTGGGAAGCGGGGGCATGTGGTTGTTGGTAGTGTGTGTTTGTTTCCGGGCAACAGTGCAGAGATATTGCCTTGCATGTGTGTGTGTGTGTGTGTGTGTGTGTGTGTGTGTGTGTGTGTGTGTATATGAGAGAGAGAGAGAGCTCCAACACGCATGCATACCCGACCAAGTGTTTGTTCCTCGGCTGTGATGTTTCCCAGACTATTCGCATCTGAAGCACAGCACAACACACAACCAGTTTCAATATTCGCACTTCAAGATTTTGAACGCTTACAAATAAAACATGCTCCAATAAAGCACACTCTAGAGTCTGTGTGTGCAGTGTTCATATCAGTCTTGCCCTCTTTGAGGAGGTGTGGTTTGTGGTAAGAGACTGCAGTTAAATGAGTTTTAAGAAAAGACTGAATTGTAATTTACATGTGTGACAGACTACAGTGTGTGTGTTAAAGCGCTGCTGGCTGGAGTAAAACCGCTCAGCTGTAGGTGAATTCTTTTTATAGCTCTCTTGCGAGCCAGAGAGAGTTTAAATGTTTCCCTTTCAATGTCTCATAAGATAAATGAGGTCTGGAAGAGAAGCTGCTATTATATCAGAGACCAGAATGATTGAGGATGTGCTGGTGTTTGTGCCAGAGCAGCACTACTTCTTGTACTCGGGGTTTGGCAAAATTCAGAATTTTATGAATTAACTCAGTTTAAATGCATGTGTTGGAATTTGAATTGAATTGGTCACAGCACACAGGAAGTTGAATTGGAATTTGAATTTGAATTGGAATAATAGAAGAGAAATTTATTATTAATTTTGAAGAAATCAAATATCCATCCATCCATCCATCCATGGAGTATGAACTTTCAAACTTCAAAAGTTTCAAAAAGTAAAAAAACAAAACAAACAAACAAACAACAACAACAAAAAATTATAATTATATTTATAGTTATATTAGAATTATATGAACTTCTTTGAATTTCAATTCATTTTAATTTAACTTCTTTACTACTAGAACTACTAGAAAAGAGGAAGAGTTGATCGGTTCATGAGCCGCTTGATCTGAGGGGCCAACAGCAATCTGTCACGCCATATTAAAGAGCACCAAAATGGTATTTATTGTTTGAATTTCACAATCACAGAGAATTTGAAATCTAAGACTTTGTTTCATATCAAAATTAAAAAAGCACAAAGCTTTAGCAATTTATTGGATAGGAGGCAACGCTACAAAGTTCTGTTCTTCATCAACTGAAAACAGCATAGAGTAAAAGAACTATTCTGAAGAATCGATGTCTGTTCATAAAAATGAGAATCAATTAAAATCGAGAAATCAATATTTTTACCCAGCCGCAGAAATTATGTATATTATATCAATATGTACACTACTCTACCATTAAAAAATTGGGGTCAGTAAGATTTTCTGATGTTTTTGACAGAGACTTCTTATACTCAGTAAGGCTGCATTTATTTGATCAGAAATAGAGTAAACAGTATAGTTAAATAGAATTGTGAAATATTGTTACAATTAAAATAAAAAAAACTGTTTTCTGTTCTTATTTTTAAAAATGTAATTTATTCCTGTTATAGCAAAGCTGATTTTTCTTCAGCCATTACTCCAGTCTTCAGTGTCAAATGATGAATATGCTGATTCTTATTATCAATGTTGAAAACAGTTGTGCAGCTTCATATTTTTGTGGAAACCATGAAGCTTTTTTTTTTTTATTTTAATTTAACTTCTTTACATTAAATTCAATTTTCATTTCTGCACCCTGCTTGCTACCTCAGTTTTAATTTAGGATTCAATTAAAATTCAGTAATTGAAATTGAACAAAGTCATTCTCATTTAAATTCTGATTGGTGAATAACCAATATTATTATATTGTGGTGCTATGGCGTTGTGCTGTTAGAATAAACACAGTGAAAATAAATGATTTGAAATTTATAAAATATTTTAAAATTGTTGGGATGAATTTGCAGGATAAAAAAACTGTGCAAAAGCAAGTGAGAAGGCAAATGAGAGTGAGATTGTGTGTTTGTGTGTGTTAGTAGAAGGGTGAAAGGCAGAACAGGTGGTCTCAGGATAGTTTTAGTTGTAACGGGTGTGTTTAATGAATGAAAACATAGCTATTCACAGACAAATTATCCTCACAATATTCAGCTGTACGCTTCACAGCTGCGACACACACACACACACACTTTCTCACATATTTCCTCTCCCTATGGGCACATTTTCCACTGTCATTCTCTGCCGTTTTTATTTTTCACGCTACAAAATAAAGCAGCTTCTTAATGACACATGGTGGAAAAGATACTATAGTCAATGACACAAACAGGCCAACATCTGTAAACATTCTCGTACACATAAATCTACCTCCATCAGACCTTCTGCATAACATTCAGAACACTTGCAAGCTTGCCATTTTCTACAATTCTAGAAACTTCAATCTACTGGTGTTTATCAGTGAGAGTAAAGATTGTTTATTATAAAAAATGCACAACTTTTATCCTTCATTTCTATAAAAAAAAAAATACTCCAATTAATACCAAAAATTTTACAGCTTGATGCCACAGAATAACTTTAAGAACTTTTTATTCTGTAGTTCACTAGAAAACCATCCATGTGCCTGTGCTTTAAAGAACCCAAAAACCAACGTACTGATATGAAGAACCATCTGACATAACAAAAAATAGTCTCCAAGAATCTTATACAGTGAAAAATAGTTACTGATAAGGAGAAGAAAAAAACATTGAAGGATCTTTATTTTCATGAGATTTATGCATGGCACCATTAACTCCACCATCTGTTGCACAATAAATAAAATGATTTAACTGTGAGGATTTATAACACAGATCTAATAACATAAATTATAAATAGATAAAGAACTAATGTTGATCATCATTAAAGCCAGACAGAAGATGTGATGCATACCTGGGTAGAAGTCTTTAGATTTGGACAGTTTGATGGTGGCTCCAGTCTCTTTCTGAAGCTGGACGATGGTTTGACCCCCTTTACCGATGATTGAACCAGCAGCATAGCTGGGAATCAACACCTTCAGGAAATATTCACCCTCCTCTGCACACACACACACACACACACACACACAAAAACAAACACAAAGTTAGAGATAAAAGATATATGTCTAAATAAAAGATAAAAGATATCATGTCTTTTTGTTGTTATTTATGTGCAATCTGTAGTCATGTTTAATTTAGAGGATTTTTGGGAAGCGTTTTCACATTTCTGTAAAACTGTAGTAAGATTATATAACAGTTTGAAAACCTCATGAAGCCAAACAGAGACCACATGAGTGCACCTCACTAGGACTCCTCCTTGTCAAACAATATACAAACTAAACATGAAGCGAGACGCGTCTGGTTCTTATGTTCACTTCCCCTCCTTTTCCATTTATATTCCTTTCTTCACTTTTTCTCGCTCTCTTTCTCTCCCTGATGAGTTCCTACTGATTCTGCCTCTGTCCCACTTTTTCCCCATGCAGAGATAAAATGACCTGCTTTGGGTTGGTAGAGGTCTAAATTTAACCAAACTATCTCTGTGTTTTGTGTCCTTCACTATCTTTTTCGCCATCTCTCTCTCTCACACACACACACACAAAGGGTCGGACAGCCGACAAACAGCTCAAATACTCAGCATGGAGGTTCTGTGTGACAGTCAGAAGTTGATGTTTAAGTGAGAGTATGTGGCGGGTGGTGTGTAGGCAGTAGCACTTCACTATACTGAGGCCGTGGGCTTGTGGGTAATTGCCTGGAAGGCTGTTCAGGCAGGAGCATATGGATGCTAAATCCTCAGATTTGTCCAGAAGAACCCAGCCAACAGCGCATAAGTCACTCAGAGGTTCCCAGGGGGACAAGGCTTCCCTCTCCCAACACAATATTACACATCCTAAACACAACATATGGCCCAGAGTCCATTGTTAAAGCAAGGGAAGTTCCAGAAGGTGATTACATCACATCAAAAAATAAATAAATAAAAATGATACAAGAGTCATCAAATTCCCTTTGCACTAAACATGCAAATATATTCCATCATGACATCACAATGACATTTTTAATCGCTCATGCCATGTTGAATACTCGATATACCCTTCTTAATGTTATTGTTGGCACAGCTAAAATAATTCAATAACTATTTTAATTTGATTTGTAGCAGAGATAGTATTTAAGGTCATTTTTATTAATGTATTGTGTGACAAAATGGAAGCAGATACAAAAGTACATTGTTTGTGTACTATATCAGTGTCTTTCAGAGACTGTAGTAAATCCGAAAGATAAGATGGGTTTCGCAGACTCAAATGCCCCCAATCTCCAGCAGCTGACCCTTTACCACTGCAGAGAGAAGGAGAGAGAGTCAGAGATACAAGGAGAGAGAGAGAGAGACTGCAGAATAAGAGCAAACACGCAAATAATAAATGAAAAACATGCAAAGAATGAGAAAAGATATAGTAGGAGCAGCTGGGATGCAAAAGATTTGTTAGCAATAAAGAAAGGAATATTCTACCACAAGGAAAAGACCATTCCAGGGAGTGGTAGAGGAAAAAAGCAACTAGGAGGGGAGAGGACAGATGAGGAGAAGAGGAGAGGGGAGGGGCAGCAGGGAGAAGGTGAAAATATTATGGTCTCTAAGCAACTCTGATTGACTCTCCTATGGGAATGCTCGATACATTCTAAATCACACCAAAGTCCGCTACATGGCATACACGTCACCGCTTTCACCTGTACACTAATGTTGGCGTGAAGCATTTGTGCAGTTCTTCCAGAAATGCAGCACACACTCTCTCACAACTGGAAGGCCAGTCTGGTCGATATGTGATCAATCGTCCTATCCAGACAATCCCATTAATACCAGAAAATCGGGGAATCTGGGAAAGCCAGAGAAATGTAATTGTCAGCCCAGGCATATATAATCAAGCCACGAGTGGGAGGGCCAGTTAGTAGATGGCACCAGGATCAAAGCAAACATTAGCTTCAGTTGTAATACATTATCTAGTCTAACAGGAAGATGAAAGAAAGAAAGAAAGAAAGAAAGAAAGAAAGAAAGAAAGAAAGAAAGAAAGAAAGAAAGAAAGAAAGAAAGAAAGAAAGAAAGAAAGAAAGAAAGAAAGAAAGAAAGAAGCATGCTCACATGCAGTATAAGTCGCTTAAGCGCAGCTGAACGTGCAATGCACAGTTAGAAAGATACCCGAGCAGAATTTAAATTGAAAAGACAATTCGAGAAAAACACAGAGAGACCCAATCACTCACATTTTCACACATTCCTATAGAAACGCATGAAAAAGGAAAACAAAAACTGCATTCCTGTCTCACTTATACAGATCTAAAAGCTGCAGCATTGCTATTCTTTTGTTCATTCCTCTCGTTCCTCTCTCTGACTGACTGACTTTGCTCTGTGCTCAGTCACTTAAGAGAAAATAATTGGTTAAATGAATATGTGCAAATGTCAGAGGGTGAGAGATTTTTTTATTCTCTGCACTGGGACTGACATTGGGTTTCTCTATAAAACACATGCAGCGTCTGACAAATACTTCATCTTGTGACGACGTCATACACAAATGCTCACACAAGGACACCAGCTCCCTTCGTAGGGCCCTTGAGAGGGGCTAGTGGACACGACTGAGATCTGGATAGAGCAGTGCAGAGTGGTTCAATCTGTACCTGTCCTCTGCAGCGCTCCAGGTGCGCAGTGGGATATGCATTACATCATTGCCTCATCCGACTCAATGCTCTCTGCCACACACACACACACACATGACTGACAGGTAATGATGGGACTCCTGTCCATGATGTTCGCTGCAGCCGAGCAAACACACACACACACACACACACACACACACACACACACACACACACACACACACACACACACACACACACAGCTGGGCAGATCCCGGTCTTATCAATGACCGGTCTGTTGAACGGGAGGGTACGAGTGTGAATGGAATGAATGCAGACACTGTTAGAGGGACTGTTTAATGAGGGCACTTTGCAGTGAACGGAGGAAGAGGACAGGACGCAGTGGACACAAGCTCAGGAATCCATGATGGAGGTTTTTGAAGAGTGCAGCCGGAGGGGAGATAAGAAAAGAGTGAGCGCGTTCATACGAACGGAAAGGATATAGAAAGGGCAATCAGAGCTCTCGCAATCACTGAAGTACGTCGTACCAACACGCCA
Organism: Chanodichthys erythropterus; assembly: GCF_024489055.1. NCBI lineage: Eukaryota > Metazoa > Chordata > Actinopteri > Cypriniformes > Xenocyprididae > Chanodichthys > Chanodichthys erythropterus. The sequence goes on along the minus strand of NC_090233.1, from coordinate 37,992,241 downwards.
CAGCGTCGCAGGAAAGCGAACCTCCGGCAGCAGTTTTTTAAAGAGCGGCAGTGTCAGCGTGAGGACCGTTTGACCTTGGCCAGAGAAAAACGAAACTTCACTCTCTCCATCGCGACCGCCTCACCATCGTTTCCAAGATGACTTGGAGGTGACATTCTGAAGGCACAAAGAGCCAATGGAAAGGTCTGCTGTCGCTTACCTGTGGTTAAAAGGAAAACCTAGAGAACATTCTCATGCAGCAGTGATTTGAGAATGATGAGAGCTTTGGGAGCGCTCCTCACCCTTGCGCTCCTGCTTGCGGTGATGATGTAAGGAAAGCTGGTGTAACAGGTTTTCAGCAGTGAGTGTCTGAGTAAATAATACAATCTGTTGCTGCTGTTTGCCAGTGAGCCATACTTACACAGCCGCTAACACAGTCAGACGGTTACGGGCTCAAACCTATGATTACACACAGCACATAGAGTGTGAACAGAGTGTCATGCAAACACACAGAGGGAGTGGGTCAAGAGGGATTGCATTGTTAAAACCCCCCCACCCCCAAGCAACACACACACACACACACTCTGCATGTGAAAAGGAGGGCCTGTCCTAGGCACACTGCAAGGACAAGCAAGTCTCTCCTTCCCACAGAATGAATGAAGAGACGCGGACGAAGGACGGGAGAAGAAAGGGCGAAAGAACAAAAGACGCAAAGCGAAACGGTCAACTCATCCGCACACGCGCATTCAACAAGTCAACAAAAGGGGACCGAATTTCTTACCCATTCTGCTGTAGCGTGCTGGAGGTGGGGTTCAGATAGCCATGGACGCCGTGAGGCTGGACCTGTGAGCGATGCCCGATTGCAGGCTGATCATAGAAGCTCTGCCGCCGTCAAGGAATGTGGCCAGTCAACCTTTTTCCCCAGGTTCGTATCCGAGAGGGGGACAACGTCAGCGCATCCTCCCCTCCATACCCGCAGTCAGCCCCCGTCTCTCTCTTGCTCTCTCTCCCTCAATTTCCCTCTCTCTCTTTCTCTGATTGTGTGTGATGGCAATGCAATTGCTATGTGCAGTGTGTGTATGTGTGTGCTGTGTGTGTATGTGTATGTGAGTGAGTGTTTGAAGCAGAGAGGTTTGGTATTGTTCAGGCAGAGGCGGACTGACGGGGGGAATCTTCCTACTGCATCACCCTCTGCTTTCCTTCTCATCCATATTCAGCGAGAGCTCCAGCCCTGTGCTGCATTCTACAGAGAGGCACCTAGCGTGTCCAATCACCCCGCACCCCTCCCCAGCGTCACACACACACACACACACACTCGCACACATACACACCAAGGCTTTCTTTCTCGTCGCCCCCCCACCACCACTTTGACGCAGCACTATAAAAGACGTAGCGCCTCGCTCACGTTTGGGTGAAATATGAAAAGGTAGGATTGAGGGAGGTTGCGGAGGGAGAGAAAGAGGAAACGAAAAAGAAAGAGTAAAATAGTAAAAGTGCGAGGGAGTGACCTTGCGAGAGCGGAGAGGAGGTATAGAGCGAAAGCGGGGAGGCAGTGGGCTCCTTGGACGGCCATGTTGGAAACACAGCGAGAAAGAGAGAGAGAGAGAGATTTTTGAAAATGGCAGAAAGGATCTGCCGCAGAGCGCCAAGGGGCCGGCCAACTAAATTACTGCCTATAAATCCAGCGACGCTATACCCAACCAGCGCGAGCGTGCAGGTGCGCGCACACGCGGCGGGGGGAGGGTGTCTGAGCTCAGTCCCAGGGTCATACTTCATTTGCATAGTAGCTTTTTTCAGCTGAGCTTGATAAATTCCCTACATATCCATACTAGGTATATCGACATGCTCTGCTGGGTGTCAGAGATGCAGCATGCAGAAGTATAGATGCTTCTGTTCAGGCAAACCGATCACGTTCAACACATCCACTGGACATTCTAGAATACATGAGCCCTCTCTCTCTCTCTCTCTAGCCCCTCCTTTCCCCACCACCTGCCCAATTCACAGTCAACTCACGTCACCACACACTGCAAGGGCACCTGTGTCCTTCTCTCGGCTCGCTCTCACTCTCTCTCGCTCGCACCTTTTGATCTAATACCGAACCGCACAAAAACACACCAACATAAGTAGCTCTGCCAAAAACTCCATTAGCAACATTAACATGCCATTTCAATTGCGACTGGTAAGAGGCCACACACACTCTGTGTGTGCACTGGTGAAATTAGCATCAGCAATCAATGGCTGTTTACAAAAGGGAGGGCATAAAGAACACCTCAATCACTGACTGTCCTCTTCGTCGCTCTCTTTGGGTCAAAGGTCACGTAAGGGGGAAGGGGTTGCGTCCATTGATAGGATTATGTTTTAATTAACAAAGCCAGATAGGTGGACAGAATTAACGATGGTCAGAACTGCCAGTGAACAATGAGATAATTAACTTACTGACTAAAAAGACTGTGCTTAATGAGATGCTTTGACAAAAGCTGTCAAACGCACTAGTCAAAAATGTTCAAATTTGCCACTGTCTTTTCTGTAATTTCTACTCAATTTCAGCTCAGAGTTTTAGCTTGATTTTCTACATCAGTCGTAGTTAAAAATCAATGAAGTAAAAAAATGCAATGAACTTATCACTGCAGTTTGTAACTATGATTTAAATTTCATTAAAGTTTTTCATTTTTGTGTTTTACAGTGCTTAATAGGCCTTCAGTTTGCTATATTGTATTAATACACTGAAGGCTTAGAACATTATAACATTATCATGTACAGTCTGTATCGAAAATATAGGAACAGTTTTGAATCATTTGTAAATTAATGTATCACATTATTTAACAATAATAATGATGATAATAATACAGTTAAAAAATAATAATAATAGTTAACTGTGCCATTGCATTCCTATGAATCATTTTCACTAAGCAAAGTCAGAATAAAAATCAAATATCAATGTAAATTATTCACACAAATAGTGAGTACTAATTATCAAATTCGTTAGTTAAAAACTTTTGTGTACTGTCTATCTATAGCCTAGTTTAGTTGTGTGAATAAAGATTCAGAAGTCGTTGTCTCAACGAATTAAACTTATAAACCCTTCATAACACACTCGACTCGCTTCATTAGCTCCGAACACCGAAAACCATTAGCTGTGAATAATCTGTGACATAAACGGCAGTGTGTGTGTGTGTGTGTGTGTGTGTGTGTGTGTGTGTGTGTGTGTGTGTGTGTGTGTGTGTGTGTGTGTGTGTGTGTGTGACCCTAACGCGGGGTGATGTTAGTTAAAACACACGCTGGACAGCTGCACCGGGTCTCCACAGCGGGAACTGCCGCCCCGTGAGCTAAACTCACAGAAATGTTCGCACAACGTTAGATTTTGTTTTCGCTTCCTTCCAATCCAACATATCCAAACACCCACTTATAGAGTAAAAGATCTCTGGAACAGAATTGTGTTCATCACGTGACCTTTACAGTTATTAGGCTAGTAAAGAGCAATGACTCGGACCACCGTCTGAAGAAATATGGATCAGAACCTAAATATGCTAACAAAAAAAAAAAAAAACTGAGCATACTTGTAAATCTAGGATGCTTTAAGAAGTTTTGTTGCGCGCACAAGTGATTTACATTATCAACAAAGCCTTAAGGAAACTTTTCTAAATCAAAATGGACCCTAATGCTCTTTTGAATATGTATTAAGCGCTTCAAACTAAGCTATAGAGGGGAATTCAATCTTTTGTTTCCAATGGAATCTGTTACTCCATATGAATAGGGATTAAACTCCAGCAGCATGTGCGCTTTCTCCCTTTCATTCATTTTCTGCTCAATTTAGCATCAGCCCCAGCTACACCCCACCGGGTCATACAGGGTCAGATAGGAACCCTTTTAATTTTAGTATTAATTATTTGGAGCGTTACTGCGACATTTAATTTCACATGTGCTTAAAACATGTTCTTGCCTCTTACGAATTAAAAAAACAAGGACAATTCTTACCACCTGAACTCCCATTGAGTCAAAAGCAGTTATTTATTAAAGAAAACATAAAGCTGGACTCGGCACGCGACTCAGTCAGACTCGAGTGTCTCGTTAGACATGACTTATCTAGAGCAGCAGGCCCGAGAGCTGCCTGAACACCCGCGAACTGTCGATCGGATCTCACCTCCAGTGTTGGAGCGCTTGGTGCTGCTCGCCTCGGTCGGTGTTTCCAGGGGTCTCTTTCGGGAATCGGAGAGATCCTGGTCCATGTGTGGCGACTGTGAAAGGTGCTGAGGACTGGAGAAGATCCCGTTCTGCTGAACTGCCCCGCCAGCCATCATTTTGTCACCGGCTGGAGTTTACACCGCGTTAGCGCACCGAAACCCGTTAGAAAGCATATAAAATCAGTCAGCGTCTCCTCTCCGAGCTGTCCGTGCGGTTATTGGAGCCTTAAATGTCATAAAAATGCCATGCTGCGGGGTCGCTGCGTGCGTCCGTTTTGTGTCGCGTTGTCCACTATTTCCCGTTGGGAGAAGAGGCGCATTAAAGCTCTAAATATAAAAATCAATTCAGTGAAGTCTATTCATTAGCGCGCACCCGACACTTGAGACGTCTGTGTGTTTAACGAGCCCTCACGCACACGCGCAGCGCCCTCTCCAAAAAGATTCTCGCGACCATTGCCTCGCGCTGACAAACTACTAAAAGATAAACAAGTCGAGATTCAAGCTCAAAACAAAAAGACAGTTAGTAGGCTATGTCGTTGTCGCTCGCCTTTTTCCGGTCTCAGTGCAGCGGAGCCTGGTTTTGGAAGGAGTGAGTGAGTGTATTGCTGTTGACGGTGTCAGTCCGTTTGTTTTGGAGTGTAAAAGAGAAGATTTTGTTTCAGAGATGCGAGAGTCTTGGCCAGCGCGCGGCGGCGGCTGCTGCTCGGGTGACAAGAGCTCTCGCGCAGCATCCCTGGACCAATTGTGAGCCAGAGCGCGAGAGCCCTCCTGACGTCACGGGCCGCATCCTCCGAAAGAGTTTTTCAACGACAGCAAGTTTTAGAGTCCACACTCAACTACTAGTTTAACAACTTGCCCTTTAACTAATTATACCTGCAATTATAATTGCAGGATGCCACATATGGGGATTATTAAATAATAAGTTACTTTCAAAGTGCTACAATGTGGAATAATTGTATTTTGCAGACGTCGATTTCCTAAAGCAAGATTATTTACGTGTACAAAGACAGCGAACCTATGTTGAACGCGTAAACTTATTAGTATGCAAAATATATGTATACTTTTTAGAGCATTCTAATTAATCATTGTAATATTTTAAGTAATTGATAGTCATCACATGATTTCTGTCTTTTAATAGAAAATGGTAGTATATTTTTATAAGATTGAAAATTTTATTGTGCCCTAGAAATAAAAAAACATGTTACAAAAACCAAAAACAACAGGGAAAAAAACCCACAGATTAAAGAGTTAAACAGATTGTCATCACAGATACCACACAGACACTTACAGTACATGGAGTCTTTCAATTTAAAGGAAGAAAACTGTATTTCACAGCCTTATTTCAAATTTCACAAATGAAACTCAAAAAGGACAAAACTCTTTGTAAAAAAGGTTTTACAATGAGCGTACCTAAGATGGAACTGCTCATTTGTTCAGTCACAAAACAATCCCAAAAGCAACTAAATCCAGTACAAGAGTCATCTAGACTAGAGTTTCGGGGTGATAATTGCAAAATCTGCATTAGATGCAGATTATCCACAGGATAATGTGTTATAATCTTCTATAACACAAAAGATTTACATAGAGGTTATATGTAAACAACACCACATCCCAAGTAAAATAAATGCTACATATAATTAAACATGTTTACTATTAAACAGTTATCTATCCACATAAGAAAAATCATGAACTGACAGTGTAATTTTGAGAGTACACAGGCCATTTCACAAATTCAAGGCCTAAGAGCACATCACAGATTTCCAAAAGAAAACAAAAACTGAAAACAAGCCAACCATGAAACTAATTATATATATATATATAAAAGATTGTTTATAATTTTGATTTATAAGTATTTAATATGTTTTGGGCCAATGACAATATCACTGTACAAGCAGTATTCTTTGGACCCATGTAAACATTTAAAGGAAAAGATTACAATTTAACTGACAGTACAACTGACAAGCTCTGGTGCTTGTGATTAATTAATGAATTATGTACCATTTTCCTCCTCAGAAGTATACGGAACTGCAAATATTACCACATCCGGCCAGCCACATACTCAAATGCAGACCTCTTCCTCTGTCAGACAGGGCTGCCGGATTCACGGAGTGCCTCTTGAGCTCCTTGCAGTGTCTCTCTTTTCACACATTTCCAATAACCAGAAATACCATACTGGGGCTTAACCTATGAAACACAGATGCAAACTACAGTAAGTCTACTGGTTTCTGCGCTGAGCCACTTACACACAATCATAAAGATTATCTACTGTCACAAAATTGAGCGATAGTTGCCGTTCAGATTAATGTCCATCATGTGTATTATTGTCAGCATAGACATTAGTATTTATGTCAGAATTTACTACCAATAATTCTTTTAACACTAATGATTTTTATGAAATGATTAATAGCACAACAGTATAAATTAAATAAATTAAATTATGCAAATTAATAATTAATTATCAATTAAAGGGCTAAATGGATTCTCACCCTGAGTCCACGAAGTACTCTGTCTTTCATCACTCCAAGGAACTCTTTATGACTCAGACAGTTGTCCCCATCCAGGTCAAAGATCTTAAAAACGGTGTCCAAAACATTCTCTGAAAGGTCGTGACCTGTCGCTATCTTCACCGCTCGCTTAAACTGAGCTATAGAGCAACAGAATGAGGGATATTGCTATGCATTTCAATGACATTCAACACAACTTTGACCTGAAAAATGTAGAAAAATGTTTTGATATTATGTATTATTTAAAGTTAAAACTATTGGCATCCAGATCAGTCTTACCCATTCCTATTGGCTTGTTGGCATCATTAATCATTTTTACTGAGAATGCGAAGTCCTCCAGATTGTTGGTAAAGAGACAGAACACTTTAAATTCTTCAAAGGTGATGCTCTGACAAATAAAAAAAAAAAACAGACACTGTTTTACAAACGTACAAGGTCTTTTATTGTCAAATAATGCTTCTTATGTTATAAATAACGTTAATAGTCACCATGTTTTTTCACAAGATATTTCAGCTAGTTGATGGTTTTATCATAAATGGCAGTTTCAACAGGTTCCAGAGTCCTCTAAATCAGCAGTTAAAACTTTTTGACTCAAAGGCCCCCCCACTGTCCAACACAATATTCACACTATTAGAGTTTGATGATAACAATATATTAACAAATAAATAGTTTAAAGCTGCAGTCCGCAATTTTTTTGTTTCATTATGGTACACTTATAAGTGTTTATATTCAGACTATTTCAGACCGGACTGGTAGGATTTGCCGCAGAGTATCACAGTAACTGCGTGACTCGCCATAGACTTACATGGAGAAAAGTAGCTCCGGCTAGAATGTTCCTCCGCAAGACACGTGCAGTTCTGTTTATTAACCGCTAGAGGGCCAAAAATCGCGGACAGCAGCTTTAAATACTCCCAAGTAATCCTGCAGCCCCTTTGAAAGTTTGTTGAGGCCCCCTGGTTGAGAGCCACTGCTCTAAATGTCATTTATCCAACTCTGTAAATGCCATGTCCTCAAGAATGATTTGGCAGCTCTACCACATCTAGAATCCAATCATCTCAAGACTAAAAAATTATGATGCGAGGTCAGTTTTTAACAAGTAATTTTAATTGGTACCCTTGCAGAATGTTTTGGTACCATTCTTTATTCATGGCAGTGTTTTAGGGGAGAATTGTGAGAGAGCCCACTCCCTTGGATGAGAACCCTACTCATGGATGGTCTCAGGATGCTTCACTGTTGGCACAACACAGGAATCATGGTAGTGTTTACCTTTTCTTCTATGGACATCTTCATTGCTGCCCTTCTTGATACCAGGCCATTGTCCAATAGTCTTGGCCTCAATCTGCGTGCAGATGCACTAACACCTACCTGCTGCAAATATTAAGCAAATATTGCTGGACACTCAGGGACGACCTAAAGCCTTCTTTACGGCAGTTGAACCTTTCTCCTTGAAGTTCTTGATGATCCGGTAAATGTTTCTTTTAGGTGCAATGTTCTTTGCAGCAATTTTCTTGCATGTAACTTAGGGGTGTGCAATATCACAATTTTTGATTGTGAACAATTAAAATGTCTCCACGATCTGCTTTTGAAGAAATACCATAGTATCGTGCTACAGTGCATTCTATCAATTGCAGTTCTGGTGCCTCCGTCCTAACGCGACATACATTCACATCACGTTAACGCAGAGGTAGGGTTACGCTCACGTGACACTGCAGTTATTCATAATCACAAAGGTTAATTATTTGCATGCGTTTTAAAGCCTTGTCGGTTAAACATTTTATTTGCAGGTTGTTCTGACAAGCTTTTCTGAGCACATACAACCAAAGTGCGCGCACATTTAAAGCTTTTTAAACAGCGTGTGAGTTCTAAACTAAGTTATCTTTTGTGTCTTATTGCACTTAAACTGTCAAATACATACAAGGTTTACGTAAACACATTCAGATATGTCTTAAGTGAACGTAAACAGTTGGGAGAAAACCAGATGAGGTCTTAAAGTGACAGCAGCCTAATAAACCTGCTGCCACTTGTCATTAAATGTTAATCAAACAACAAAAGACAAAGAGAAAATCACTTACTGCTCTTCACTGAAGTTTTAATAAGAATCACTGTATATATAATTCATACTAGGGCTGCACGATTTATCGCACGCGATTTGGCAAAGGCTGTGATTATTTCATGCGTAGCTTGTCAGAGTTGTATGGCTCTAATCAGTAGTAAATGCTTCTCCATCTGAAAGCCAGAGGGCGCTCTCGGGCAGAAACTGCAAATATGCCTTGCTTTCAAAGTAGAACATTGCTGCGTCCCAATTCGCATACTATCCGTCATAAATAGATCCTTGCACACTTCTAACCGGTAATATTGCCCATAACACATTGCGCTGTGGACGAGGATTCGATTAGAACTACAAAAACGAGTAAAAAGTGTTAAAAAACTACAAACATGACGGATGTGCGAGTCAGCCGGTTAAGCAGAGCGGTTAAGATAAAGGGGCTTGAATGATTAATAATCAGTATCTAACCTGACGAAAATATGTTTATTAAATGTTATCCAAATTATATTTCATTTGCAACAGCATTGTGAACTTTTATAACGATGCGTTTGTTCATTAATTTTTAAATGCATCATTATGCAAAGACGAGGAGAGTTATTGCATGAAAGACCCATGACTGGCAGATCAACGTGCGACTACATTTATCTCCGAAACGGTAGGAAATAAAATTTAAATAAATGTGGAGGATTTTAACTGTGACAAGATGATTGACAGTGTAGTTTAAACAGTTACAGGTTGCGTAACTAAGCGACAGAACGTCCGTTAATGACGCAATTATGACGAGGTAGTATGTCCCAAAGCTTGCATACTCTTCTACTACACACTCAAAAGTATGTACTTTTTCTTTACAAAAACAGTACATACTTTTAGGACGTAGTATAAGTAGGCGAATTGGGACGCAGCACATGTGTCATTCCAGGAAATCCTATACAATCGCTGTAGCTGAATAAACATAAGAATGAAACGTTTTGATTGATTAAACATGACTAATAAACACACGACTACCATATTCTGTGTAAGAAGCCACTTCATCTGACAGAAGGATGCTCAACTGTTGTTATGAAGTGAGTTTGGAGTAAAACATGTTATTAAATGTTTTCTTTTGTTGGACAAGATGTTAATAAATGCTTCTCATGTCTGGAAAGACGTTTGACGCTGTTGAAAGTGTTGTTTTTTCAAATGCACATTATAAGCAATTCAAACTTTCAGATGTTTTCAGATGGATTAGCATTTGGAGCCATAATTCATTGACAAGCCACGCATAAAAAAAAAAATAATTGTAGCTATGCGATTTCATAATCGCACTAAGACAAATCGTTTAAGCACGATTTCAATGGGTTTTTTCAAATCGTACGATTAATCGTGCAGCCCTAATTTATACAGTGATGTCTATGTAGTGTTTTATTTTTATATATGTTTATTCAAGTTCTTTTGTTCTTATTTTTAATAATTGTTTTAATAACTGTTCTTATTTTTAATAACAAAGATAAAATAATCAAATTTTCATCTTTACCCACCCCTACTTTGGCCTAAATGGCTGGTCATTCTTTTTTTCTTTAATATTTTGTTGCCTTGTAAGGCTACATTTTTAAATAGGGAAATTAGTTTGGCTGTACTGCTCAGTCACTTGCAAAATATCAACATGAGAGAAAAAAAAAAAAAAAAAATCACAATAAAACCGTGAATTGTGTTTTTCCTGAATAAAAATATTTTGCCATCTCTCCTACCCGTAATGTGAGGCTATTTTGATGCAAATTGATGGTGGCTGCAACTCTTACTTTGGAGGTAACCATTGCTAACACAAGAACAATGATTGGAAGCACTTCTTCCCTTCTTTTATAGCAATCAGTCTGCTCTTATAATCCAATCAGAATGATCGAGTACTAGTCAGGTGAAATCACTCTTTCACACTTTCCCATGTGCTGATGATATGATTAGTGAAATTATATTAGTTGGTCCTTTTGTGCCATGGCCAAAAAACAGTGAAATTTAGATGGTGATAAAGTTGTTTTTTTTTGTTTTTTTTTGGCCAATGATGCTTTTTGCAATTATTTAAAATGCATATAACCATTCTGCACAACAATCTATGGCCAAGGCTTTATAATAATACTATTCAGGACGATCAGTATTAGAGTATAAAACATGTTACTTGTCCAGTGGGGATCCTCTTCCTCATGTTGTCCCAGTATGCCTCATTGTCCTCTTCATTCGTGTAGTGAAGCAGCCATTCAGCAAAGTCCTCCCGCCTCATGGTCTTCATCCCTTTAGAAAACCTCAGGAACTCAACTTCTTGCACCTCTGCCTGCAGATCTTCCATAAACCTACAAAAAACGAAACAAAATTCTTGCAATACATCTCTCAAGGATTGTCCTATCACTTAGAGAGACTTTGAACAATGTTTGTTTCAAACTTTTAAACAGATGTTTAAATTGAACAATTTAATTAAATCGAACAAAAATGACAGTAAAAAGGCATTTATGAATATTAAAAAAGATTTCTATTTTAAATAAATGCTTGTTTGTTTCTTGATCACCAAATCAGCATATTAGACTGATTTCTGAAGGATCATGTGACACTGAAGACTAGAGTAATGATGCTGAAAATTCAACTTTGCCATCACAGGAATAAATCAAAATTTAAAATATAGTAAAATAGGAAAAGTTATTTTAAATTGTAATAATATTTTAAATATTACTGTTTTTACTGTATTTTTGATCAAATAAATGCAGCCTCTGTGAGCATAAGAGACTGCTGCTTTACCTGCAAAAATCTTTGTAGTGGAGTCTTTTCTTGCCATTTTTCCCAAAGAAGAAAACCTGTAGTGTAGTGTTGACCTCATAATCACTGTCTAAAAACTGTAGAAAAACAGTAGAGAAATGTAAAAAATTGTCTGTAAATGTAACAAATGTTTTTAAAAAGATATTCAATACAACAAAACTTTGATACTGAACAACTAGGAAGTGTTTCTAAACAGAATATAAGAATAACAAATTCTAAATCAATAACAATAACATGCAAAGTTGCTGAACTTAAACATGTACCCACCTCTGTTCCACCCTGCATTAGCAGCTCTTTCCTTGGTCGAATAACTTTCTTCAGCTTCAAAAAAGGGAGCAAAGTTAGTAGACTGCTGGTAAAAACTCATGCACATTCAAATAACTGATTTACTTATTCACACAGATATTCTCTAGTGTTTATGCATGTTTTTGTGTGTTAAGGGGTGGTAGGATGTAGATATGCTCTAGCTTTTTGAGCTTTTGTGAATCTAACCTTATGCACGTCCACATGGCACACTAATCCATGTGAATAGACTGAACACTTAAAAATCAAACTAAATTCAATTAATGTATGTATCTTTCTGATGCTCCTACCATGCACCAATCATGCATCAACCATTCCCACATACCTGGTGCACATCAGTCTCATCTCATGCCAGCATTAACAGAAACACAAAGCAGACCCTATTGACCACACTACTTACATTCCATAGTGTATAAATCTAAGTCCACAACTTTCTTAGTTCTGCATATCTTCTTATAAATAAATGCATTTACACACACACAAAAAAAAAAGGTTTTAAACAACATTTGCACTTTTCATTTTGAGTATGAGAAAACAGTGTCAAATAAATAATGTGTGAAAAGACATGTCATACCTTCTGAAATTCCTTCTTGTCCACATGCTCATTGCCATCAATATCAAGCATTTTGAAAGCAATATGAAATCCTGTTTGAGGTTCTGGAATCACAATTCGGTTTAACTGAGTTAAGCAATGGATACCGGCTTTCTGGAATAATCTGTGACCAGCAAAAGAGACCCCCCTCCCCCATACCAGACATACAAAACTAATTGCTACAAAGAGACTAAAAAGACTAACGAATATAATGCAGCTGTCCCAGTGTCAGTCAATATCACAAATACAATTGTGATGTTTTGGTAAATACATTATGCTTTCACAGCAAGCAATTGGTGAATATGCAGTATTTTTGGCTTTGCCAGCAAATTATCAAAACTTTATATCAAAAACAAACATAGGGCTCTAAACTTGAACAACTGGAATGAAACTGCTGGTACTGAACAGACTTTTTGTACACAAAATTTGCATCTAGTCAAGTACAGACCAACTGCAAACTCACCTAATCTTAGATTGTTAGATTTTTAGACAATATTCTGATTGTATTCAAGTTAAAGAACAATGGGTCTTATTCACTAATAATTGTGTTTTATTTGTATTTATATGCACAGGAGAACGTCTCAAGAAAAATTTCTGCCTAATTCACAAGTACGTATGCACATAAATTTGTTTTTAACCTTGTTCTAACGTTAAGAAATTTAGAGTATTCTAAATCAGCGACCGCATGCCTGAGGAAAGTAATTTTTATAAAACAAATCAAATATAACCCAAATCATGTCCATATAAGGGCTTTCTGCACACCCTTTCCTTTTGTCACACTCAGCAAACATGACGCTCTCACCTGAGAGCACATGCAGTAAGATCCTCAAGCAATTGCGACATCAAAACAAGTTCAAACGCAATAAACAACATTTATACAGACCCAGATCACAGACCTACGATTAGCCAGCTGTACATACGCAAATCTGCATCTGTATGCAGAGGAACCTCGCAGTTCGAGCTATAATTTTCTTACTCTTTTACTGTCTCTTTGTTAAATAAATAAATATATATATATATATGTATATATATATATATATATATATATATATATATATATATATATGTATATATATATATATATATATATATATATATATATATATATATATATGTATATATATAAATAGTTAGTGAATGAGGCCCAATAAATTCTGTTGCAGAACCAGAAAGTGATTAAATTGCTAACTTTCTACAACCATCTTCTGTGACTTTTGAGACTAGGAATGAGAATCAAAAGGAAATATTCTGGCTTTGATCCCACTTAATGGTTTTGTGTCCTTAAGATTTGTTTTTACTTGTGAGAAAGCTAGTCATTAAAATCTATCAAATTAACTTGTTCCTAAGTTGGACTATATGGTCATGCTGTATGTTTAATGCTGCATGAAACCAGCAAGGACAATGATGCATTGTCTAATTATTGTGTTTGTATTATTTCACAGAGGCTGCAAACTCAGCTAAAGTTAATTTTGCCATGATGCTGTGAATTTAGCAGCAGTGCAGGATGGTGTAGACATATTTTGATACAGTGTCAAAGAATCAGACTTCAGGAATGTCACAAAATAATTGGTTCCAGGGATGGGCACTTATGTAGCTGATATAAAACGGTTCATGAAATGAGGGTAGGAAATACTTACTTGTAAGAATAGTGAGGAGAAACAGGTACTCTGTGTATGAGATCAGCCCTGAAAATAATAGTTCAGACAAGGAGATTCAATGTTAATGTTGTTAATTAAAACACTCAATTATATAAACAGAAACAGCATGTTCAAAATTACATTTTAATGATGACATTTCCACAATGGGAGGAAGTTGGCACACAGACCCATTACTGAGCCAGGTAGACTATGTAAGGCATGCGTTCGCTTAACATATACCTTTGTCTCCGATTCCTCTGAACATGAGATTTCCTGCCTCAGCCCTGGAAGCCACCCAAACCATATCGTCCACATCCTGTGAGTGGACCAATCAGATAATAAGGCAAAGCTTTAATTGTGTCAGTGAGACTTCCAGCAC
>NC_090233.1:37660341-37672841 GCF_024489055.1 Chanodichthys erythropterus | reverse complement strand
CAGTTGGACTACATAAAGAAATATCACAGCTCTCGCAGTGCGTGTGTGTGTGAGTGTACACATACATACATACATACATACATACATACATACATACACAAATGCTCCTCCACAAACCCAGTCTGTCTGCGAGATGTGACTTGTCTTAGAATTTCCCACGTGGCATCCCAATAGAGAGCAACATGCAACCACACACTCTTTCTCAGACACACACACAGTCTCTCTCAAATACACATCTTACTGCAAACATACATACAAAACACTTATTCAGAAGACTCATAATGACATGTCTGTCATAGATTGAATAAACATCATTTCAAATAGTTCAGGAGTCTGAGCCAGGCCAAAGTCTTTTAGACAGATTTAGTCTACTAAATGACATAGTGAGCAGATGTGCTAACAACTATTTAAATACAGTACCAGACCCAAATGTCCTGACCTGAATCCTGATTTTTAGCAGTGTTTGTGCATCTTGATGTTCCATATTTCTGTCTGTCTATCTATCTATAAAAAATATTTAAGGTTTTATTCACATTTTTAGACTCATTGGTTATAGAAAGTTATAGTTTCCATCTTTAAAATCTATAAACGTCTGTACATTAATATACACAATATGAAAACTTTCCACAGTTAAACAAAATCCTCCAAATTATGATGTGTTTATATGCTCCTTTGGGAAATTTGCGCATTGTAAATATTTATGACTTATGTCTGGCATCTCAATGTCTAATTTTGCTCGCTCTCTCTCGCTCTCTCTCTCACACATATAATTTACAGTTGGGAAAGACAAATATAATTTGTAAATTGTGTGTATTCTGATAGAAAAGCAATATATTTGTAAAAAATAAGTTAAGCTCTATAGTGGATACACTTGTATTTTTCCTCTTTTATGTCTGTGTTTGTAATTATCTATTAATGTAGATGTTTTAGGATGCTTTTAAAATGGTTTTGTGAGATGTTATTTATTTATGATATGGCAATTATGTAACAAGAAGTTAAACTTTTAAATCAACTGAAAGAAATGCAAAATTAAATGCTCTGGTTAAACATTTATGATAAATTCAATAAAATTTCCAGGAGCAGTGTGAAAATCTACCGTTAAGGAGAATATCCAGAAGTTTGTATTTAGGTGTAAATTATCTGTATTTGGTAATACATTTGGTAATGATTGTGGTTCAGAGTTTACTCTCTAAATCCACTTTGGTTTGGCTGGTGTGAAAGCTTCTTTTTGCATCCATGTGTGGATTAAATATTCAATCTCTCCTCAACATAAAAATGCCACTCTCAAAATGATCCCATATGGAACCCGGTTTCGTTTTACATATAAAAGCAGTCCTAACCAAATGTCTATAGTACAGTAAATAAATTGCTGAAATGTTGAACTTTGTGAATACAGTGTTAAAATCCAAAATCTCCCAAACACTGGGGGTCACATTACGGAAAGTAACAAAATTATTGAAAAATTAACCAAGTGAAAACTATATGGAAGCTAACAATGGTGAGCACTATTATTAACTATGTTGCCTTAGGGGACACTCCACCCAAAATTCTGGCTTCATTTACTCACCCTCATGCCATTGCAAAACTATTACTTTCATCTGTGGAACATAAATGTATATTTTGAGGAATGTCTTTTTAGTCTCTTTTTTTTTTTTTTTTGTCTATACAATGGAAGTCAATGGTCACCAAAACGGTTTGGTTACCAACATTCTTCAGAATGTCTTCTTTTGTGTTCTGTAGAAGAAAGAAAGTAATACAGATTTGGAATGACATGAGGGTGTGTAAATGATGAATCATTTACATCATTTTTGGATGAATTATGAAATTGCATCTCTCATATTTTCTTTATTAGAGTGAGTACATCCCACGTCTTCCTTTGACCAATGAACAACCTGCAGACACAGTCGTTTATTGATATTTGAGTTGGCTTAGTTCAGTTTGAGGCCGGTCCAAATCAAAGTAAACAAAAGTATGCAATACTTGTGATACTTTGTGGTTTATGTCATGCTTTTGCATCAGTGTGTATGTATCGTGTTCAGTAACGTGTTATGCGATTTTAAATTTTGTTAACCACCAATTTATTTTATTACTTTCATCACTGTCATGATCCGGATCCCAATGAGTTCTGGAGCTACGCGTAGGCACGCACACAAAACGAACAAAGTTTATCAAGCGTTCAGAAGTTTAAAAGTTGAGTGGGGAAAATATTCCTTGATGCTTTCTGTCCAACAGAATCTTGAACCCATTTTGAGAATGTCATTGTTCTAGAATGTCAGGGATTGCTGTCTCCCAGCCAATCATCCTGCTAAAGAACCACAGAAAAGCTCGGCATCGAATTCAGCATGGATACTCTGAACATCTGGACAGCAGAGAGGCCCCGGTGATTACACTGCTCGCGATACGCACCGCAGACAAACTCACTCTGAGCTTTACAGAGAATGTGTGAGCCCTGAGGGGGGGGGGCGCACAACAGGAGAGCAAACGAGAGAGGGACAGAGAGAGAAGCAAGAATTAGCAGGCCAAAAGGAGGAGTGAACGGCAGCTGTAGTGTGGTACTGATCACCGGGCTCATGTGAAAGGCTCATGTGTTTGGCCGCAGCTCGCTTTCAGCTCTCCTGAGGAATGCTGGGAGATCTGTGGCTCTTTGGAAGCTTTCCAGACGTTCACACAGCTCAAATGGAACGCTGTAAACCTTGCACAGTAAGCATTCTGAAACATATTCCTTTACAAGGATGGGGAAACGTCCCCACGAGGTGGGATTCAGCAGGGAGAGAATAGAGGGGAACCCCCACGGACTTCAAACTGGACCACTAGGGTGAATAAAGATGGTCTGCTCTTTCCATTCAATGCTGTGTTTTACACAAAGCATACTTGAGCATGTTAGCATGTGTTTATGATGTTGTTTATGATGTGCTTTCCTGTATTTAAATGACTAAAGAATTAGTCATTTCAAAAAAAAAAAAAAAAAGTTTATGTTTGCACTTCTGTATTTCAAGCAGGAGTGTCCAAACTCAGTCCTGGAGGGCGACTGTCCTGCAGAGTTTAGCTCCAACTTGCCTCAACACCAGCCTAGAAGTTTCCAGTATGCCTAGTAGACCTTGATTAGCTGGTCCGGGTGTGTATCTGGGGTTGGAGCTTAACTTTGCAGGATAGTGGCCCTCCAGGAGCAGAATTGGACACCCCTGATTTAAAGTGAACGCTGGGCAATTTTTTTTGGAAAGTGTGTCCTGTGGTCTACACTTTGATTAATGTTGTGTCTGATTATTCATCAACAAAAAGTCATTGTTCACATCCTCTCCAAAAAATCAAACGATTTATGGTTTTTCATTACTTCAACCATCACACCATACATCATTGTTAAACAAAAAATGTGTTTGAAAAATTGACCTTGAATCAAAATAATGTTTTCCAAATGGTCCATTTTTTGGTTCTATCTTGGCTGAAAGCTTGTATCAGAGGGGAAAGTTTTTCTACTTTTACAGCAGGCATCCAAGTTAGCCTGAGAGTTAAACTGTTGATCAAATCATTTTCTTTGATTGAGAAATCAAATACTCAACATTTAGCTGTAACAGTCTGATATGACATTAGATTGAATGCAAAGTAAAAAGTTAAGCAGAAAGGGATGAGATTTTTTTTCCATTTTATGATTTTTTCCCCCTCATTTTGAACCAGTTTTTGTCAATTATCCTTAAACTAGTACCAAAAAGGCCAATGAGGTTTAACAAGTTGTGTCCCTTGAAATGCTGCTGACAGCCATACGTTTCATTTTACTCCTTGTTTACAGATGCCTCTGTGGGAACATGTATGCGTGTCCCAGACTAGTTTCCTCAGATAAAGCTTAAACCCACAGGTGCACTATCACCATGGAAACTATTGGAGCAACTGAGGGGAGATTACTGGCTAAAACATCCACAGCTACTAGTAATTCTCAAGTTGTGTTTATTAAGACACCTGAAGAATAGACAGTTTTGTTGTGCTGCAAGTTAAAAACTTTCCTTACCAAGATTAAAAAAAAAAAAAAACTTTTATTTTGATCAACATATTGTATGTTAAATGTTGCAAAATTAAAGTTTCCTTTCAAAAAGTGTTACATAAATCATTTATGGGAGGAATTTAAAACAAAGTAAACTAATTTCAGATGAAAAATGTAAATATTTCAGTGAAAAAAAATGTATTGCATGCAGAATTTTAATGTCCCTCCTGTTTTGAAGCAACTGAAATTAAATCAGTCTGGAGTTACTTTATTAATTAGTGTAAAGTAAATCAGTAAACAAATAAAAAATAGAAGTTGTATGCAAATGTGATTATAAAAGAACGTTTCCCATATTAAAAATGGTTAGATAAATATCAATGAAATAAAAAAAAGCTCTAATATTGTGTGATTTCAGTCACGGCAGTTAAAGCTTGCGTGACATGTCCTTTCAGATCAGAAAGGAGGCAGTTTATCTGTTATTAAAACTGACAAAACACCTCAGACTTCACTGTGATGTTCCCTCTAGAGCAGCACGATATCTCACATCAGTGCTGCTTTCAAAGCTACTTTGAAACTGTAGTTTGCCCTGCTACAGGCTAAAGTATGTCAATACAGTCAAGCTACCCTCTTGAAAACCCTCTTGAAAACTCACTACTCTAAAGCTATTTAAGGCTGTTCCAGCACTTCTTATCTGCCACAAAAATAATGAAGATTTCAGTTTCAGCATTTAAACAGATGAATTTACATTATAAACATCTAAAAAACTATTTATATTCATAGAGTAAAAATCAATGATAAATGTCAGGGTTCTGTCTAGTTTATTTCTTGGTTTTGTGACAGAGCTCTGACACCCGTTTTTGTCCTGTCTTTGAGTGAGCATACGGTCTCGAGTGTTCTCGAACCGTGCGCTCTCTTGTCTGCGTGTCTTGTTTCATGTTGGGAGCGTGGCGTTTGGATCCCGGCACTCATGTCTAGTTTGGTTTCGGTTTTGTGTTGGGATTCGGACACTCGCACACCCATATTCTGTCTTTATTGATACAGTCACTGATCAATTACATGCATCCTTGGTAAATAAAATGTATTAATTTTATATTAAAACATCTTACTGACCCCACACTTCTGAACAGTATGTATAAGATTTATAATATTTATGAATTAATATAATTTGAATGTCGCAAAACAAATGAGTCAGTGAATCATTTTGTGAACTGATTCATTCAAAACAAATTCTCTATAAAAGACAAGACCAAAGAGATGAGAGCAAGGATGCAAGTAATAATTCTACTGTACTAATGCTGTTTCGTTTGGAAATGATACATGATAAAGAAAACGTGAATAATGCTAACAGTGAATATATGTGTATGTGTGGATGTGCTTAGATATAAATGTCTTCTCTCTAGCCTCTTTTGATTAAATTTGAGATTATTCTCTCAGTCCATTATCAAACATAATATCGGAGAAAAGAGAAAGTCACCAGGAATGCTCCAGAGCAGATGGACTAATGTAACACTCCAGCATCACTAGATCATCTCAAGATTTGGAGACTGTACACACAAAACCGTCACATGGGCCCCATTACCATCCATATTCAGCGCTTTTAGAATTGCACGGTTGTTTGTCTTTATAGATTTCCAGGGCTAAATCTATTCCATCTTTGCTTTTCTCGTGAAAAATGAGTCGCTTTTGATGTCATCAATCAACAATTCCACCTCTGACCCTCTTCAAAGGTCATTTGATATTTACAAAGGAATACTTCTTGTCTAATAACCCGCATCATTAAAAAAGGCTCACCCTGATGGCACATGCACTGAGAAAGTTGGCGTCTTAATTACAGTCATCAAATCTTGCCTTTTAAAACACCATCAGTATTTGTGCACTCTCTTTCTCTTTCTCTTTGTGCACTCTGCATTTAAATACTAAAGATGAGCACTACCTGAAGCAGAAGGGAAACGTCACCTTTGGCCTAACAAGGAGGGAAGACAGTCACAAGCATGCAAGGGGAGAAAGTGACTCATGTGGATGAGAGACCAGGAGAGAAAAGAGAAGGAAAGAGTCAGTTTTCACAAGGCAGAGGGAGGCTGTGGCGAGTTTAGGCCTGGTTTTGGAAACACTATAAAGACAAAGAGCCGTGCAACCCTAAAAATGCCTGTCTGTGACACGCACACTAAAGATTTTACACACACTCATGCATTTAGCAGATGCTGAAACCTTGTGGTCTGTGCAAGTGTGGAAGTGCAAAGCATCTAATGTCTGATAGAGGTCACAAGGGTGAGTGCTCATTGCTGATCTGAAGAGATTTTCTCACATTTTAAAACCTTAAAGACACAAACTTGAGCAAAAACTCTGGATTCTGGTATGTGTTAAACGGCTGAACTTTGACTTGGTTCATCTTATGAGGCAAAGTAAGTCTGGCTGTGTCCATTGGCAAAACAAATGACCTTGTAAGAACCCTGTCAAATACCTCTGACAACCTGGAATTGGGAGAGTTCAGTTGAACTAGCTACACTGTAATAGTTTTTCATTTCATAACAAATATAAAATCACTGAACTGTTGAGCAATAAGCCACCACTGACAGCATTTGCAGACAGCTTTTTTTCTCACATTTTCTGCATGGATTTTGAGGGGGAAATTGTGGAATTCAGTGGAAAAATATTTTGTAAAGTAACACACTGTAGGTTCAATTTGCTATCTTTAACAATGAACAACTTTTTTTTTTTTTTTTTTTTTTACAGCATTTATTAATCTAGGTCAATGTTAGCTTATCAACATATTTATAAATGAACATTAACCTAGATACATTTTTAACCTAGAATAATATATTAATTTAGTCACAGTCTCACAGTGTTTTTGAACAAATCGGTTGACTTATTCAGGAATGAAACAAGTAACTGTCTTAACGAACAAGTCACTGAGTCATTCAGTCAACTGATTTGTTAAGAAAAAACACAAAACAGATTCAGATTCATTTTATCTTACCATAGTTCTCCTAAATAGCAGTAAAAGTTCTTAGCTAAGATTTTTCTCTTAAAACTTATTCACAAAGCTGCTGAGACCAACTTTTACTAAGAAATAAGTCTTAAAGGATTAGTTCACTTTAGAATTAAAATTTCCTGATAATTTACTCAACCCCATGTCATCCAAGATGTTTATGTCTTTCCTCAAAAAACAATTTGGACAGTTTTATTCTCCATCATTCAATACATTTTGCGAGCCTGAGCCCGACACGCTGAGTCCATTCAGGCCGGGCTCAGGCCAATTTTTTTTTTTTTTTACAGATCGGGCTCGGGCTTCTCTCCTTTCATTGTGCCCATATATACGTGCAACGCACACATAGTCTACTGTATGAAATACAGACAGATAGCTGAGCATCTCTTAAGCAATCCAATGGGCAAACTACCGCAAATAAAACTGAAAGTAAGTCGCAGATGCTCAAAACACAAACATCTTCATTAAAAGTAATGAGACTAAATTATCTTACCAGTGCTTATGCCACACTCTCTCCTATTGAAATTAGCTGATAACAAATAAAATACAGCTCATATGTTACTTTGAGAATACGTATCATGTGTGTATTCTTGTGGAATATATACGCCGTACAAAGAGTACAAAGCATATTATTTACTCGCCGTAAAGTGTGTATAATATGCATGGCAAAATCATTTTGGCGTATATATTCCACAAGATTAAACACACAAACTATTGATACACATTCTCACGTGATCGTGTTGGAGCACCAGCGCCATTGCAAGCAGCAGAGCAGCCTGCCTCAGCTTGTCAAAAATGCCTTTTTACTGTGGTGGTGATAATATGATAAATGTTTAAACTTTGTGATATGCTTAAAGTGTTTCATATCTATGGATTTTATTGTAGGCAAGTCAAGTGTTGATTTGAGAGGCTAAATTGATCAAACATGTGTTTAACTCACGGTCGGCCACTAGCCGCTTGGTCAGAGCTTTAAAAAACAAAAACTTTAATTTAACAAACAAAAAAAATGCTCCAAACATTTTGATAAATTAACTTAATAAAGACTACTGGCACTAAAAGTGTGTTCTTTTTTTTTTTTTTTTTGCCGGAACAGATGTGGTACGTTTTTATGACATTGGTTTTTATATGAATCACCGCAGTTCTGATTTGAAATTTTTCCGGTGAATGGTGCTAAAAGTGTAATGCTCCATTACGTTTTAAAATAACGTACCACCAACACTACAACTAAACCTATCTGATAGTGTTAACCAATGTTCCCTCTAAGCTGTGCGCGTGCGCGGCCGCGCACCTCTGAAGCACCTCTGCCGCGCAGAGAACAGACATGAAAATGATTGTAGTAGTTTAAATGAGAAATAACTGCAGTAATCTGGACAACCGCTATAGAGTTATTGTCTCTATAGAGCTGGAACCGGTGAATGCGGTTTACAGGTTTCATAGAAAGAGAACGATTGAGCGCGTGTGAGCTGGCTGGCCCTGAGCCAAATCAGTCGTGGTAAGAATACTGTAAAGTTTGCGGAGTAAATACTTCAATATGAGAGAGGCAATGCAAAACGAAAAGAAATGTGAAATAAAACGTCATGTTTTAATGAAAAGTGGTGGAAATAACGGATGATGGGCACAGAAGAGACATTTACAATCACACACCCACCACAGGTGTAGCTTGCAAACTCAAAATACATAAGTGATATACCTCAGTTTAAATAGATTTGTGTGTGGTGGTGGTGTGGGTTTCAGGGATGTTTAGATAACTTTAAACAAGTTAACGTTCACTTTTCTTAAAAATATTTAGCTATCAGTTTAAATGCTTCAGTTTGTTTTAACTATATAATATATTAAAACAAATGGAAGCATTTAAACTGATATAATACTGTACATCAGTTTAAATACTTAAATATTATATTTTATTATATTATAATGCCTAAAAAATTTATCTCACAAGGGGATTGTTTAGGGCTCCTTGCCACGAAAAATCGTGAAACCTCCTGGTATATAAAATCTGAGAAATTCATCAGCAATAATCATGTCTGTTGCTAATAATTGACTGTACAAAAACACATTATGGTTGTCCCAAACCATCATTGTAACTGCTCATATTATATTATTATAAAGAATTGAACTGTCCTGCAGGAGGACAGAAATAATTTTTTAATAGAATTTCTTGGTAAAGACTGGTACAGTTAATACAGCAATGTGAAAAAATCTCAAGTAACCTAAAATGTGCTTAATTTAGTGACTGAACTGCTTTTTCAAACATATTATTTAATAAATCACTAAGTTACATCAAAGGTCAAATAAAATAGAAATGACACATTAAAGTTAAATGTTACAGTTTCATTGTGTGTTTACGTTCATTGTACAGGTCTGATATAAAGTATGTTTTTGATCAGGTGGCCAAAATGTGCGCTCAACAGAGAAAAGTTTTGCTCAGCGAGAAAAAAAATTAGAGGGAACATTGGTGTTAACAAAAGCAAATGTGACATAAAAAGTATAATTCATAATTCAATCCATAATTGTGCCGTTTTAGCGTGTTTTGATCTCTCATCTTTGAGTTCTTTTACCGTGACTCGTTTTCCCCCGGATTCGTTCCCAAAGCTTCCGCATCCTAAGTACAACTCTGCATCAGCTGAGCTACCGAGCAAGCTTGTTATGTCAGAAAAGCGAAACATATGGAGCTGGTCAAGCAATGCAAAGTCCAAAATATATTCGTTAACAAATTGTGCACTTTGGTAAAAAGCGTTTTGAAGTCATAACATAATATTGTGCAAGGAGACATGAAAACAAGTGTTTATTAATCCATAATCTGACCCTCTAATTGTAACTGTGTATGAAAACAATTAAAAGCGCTTGCTGTTTTTACTGCCTCTAGAGTTTATTTCTGTTGGAAACTGCAGTTATATATACGTATTGGTAAGTATTTTTGCGACTTGTGAAAACGTTCCCACAGGTACGTCTTTCCATGAGACCAGGTTGCATTTTGTCTGTACATAAATGAGCCTTTATGTTATGTCATCACAGATTAAAATCTATAAATAAAAATATTTACTGCATTTATGAAGAAAAGGTTCAGCACCCAAGGATCTATCGCCTATTGCCTCAGTGGTGTACAGTGTCTTTGGGTGGATTGCTGAGGCGGATTGCTGGCAACAACCATTTTAGGACTATTTGTGATTTGGTCTTAGTGACTCAGGAGTCATCTTGACTAACTTTTTACAGATTTAGGAGCTAGTTTTAGCGCTAAAATGCTTTGTGAAATACTCTTAAGGTGATGATACATGGGGCAACTTTTTGAGCAATGTTGCCAAACTATGCTGCTTAGGCACTTTCCCATTCAGAATGGGCAACAAATTTCTATCTGGATAATTTAGATCAAAACTCGTTGGCCATTCTCAATGGGAAAGTGTACAAGCAACATCGCTCGGTAGCATTGAACATTGCTCATAAAGTTGCACCATGTATCATCACCTTTAGAGCAAAAATTTTATAGAGTCCTAAATTTAGGAATGACACGCCCATATAAATATATGCCCAAATAAATTATTTTCTTTTGAACTTTCTATTCAAACAATTCTGAAAAAAAATGTATCATGGTTTCATGTAATATAGTAATAAAATCAGTAATATGGTAATAACTGCTGAAAATTCAGCATTGTGATCACAGTAAAAAATTACATTTACAAATACAGGTAAGTAAGAAAGCAGATACTTTAATTTTCAATAATATTTCACAGTATGTTTTTACTGTATTTTTTTTTTTTTTTTTTTGGTCAAATAAATGCAGTCTTGGTCAGCATAAGAGTCTTCTTTTAAAAACATTAAAACATTTGATGGCAGTGTATTGTTCATTAGTTTACGCTTGTTAATTATTAGTTTTAAATTAACGTTCATTTACATATACAATGAATTTTAATATATGTATATTGTATTTATTATTTTAACATAATAAATGCAATTAATTAACATTTATAGCATATATTAATCTAGGTTAAAGTACTGTTCATTTTTATGTCAAGATCATTTGACTGCAGTGCTACTCAAGACAGAGTAAGGTTTTTTTTTGTATTTAATTATTTATTTATTTATTTTTTGCCTCAGCAGTCAAATGACATTCAAACAGACGTCCTCATGTTCTCATTGTTGATCAAGGTCAGCACGACTCTGTTCTGCTCAGAGCTCTATCACACAAAGTCAGGTTGTCGAGGCACAGTCTCACAGCTGTTTTGAATTGGTTACAAAGCGAATTTCTATCCGAAGTGAACTATACCAATTCCCCCTAGAACAACCTGGAGTTAAGTGCCTTGCTAAAGGGCACAACAGCGATAGGGCTCTCTCAGCATTGCTCTGGTTCAGAGGTTCCCCCTACCTGGAATTCAACTCGCGACTTCTGCATTACCAGCCCAGAAGCTACTAACCTCTACCATGTCAGAGCTGCTCTCATTGGAAAGAGACTAAAAGATTTCACAGCATTTCCTTATCCATGTCAGAGACGCTCTACACACAAAAAAAAAATATGTGTGTACTAGTGTAACTATGTGAGTGTTTATGTATGTGGGAGGCTGCTCACGCTGAGGTAAATGGAGTGTGAAGACTTTTCCTTCCCAGACATTCATGTCTGTCTCTATGAGATCTGATTACTCAGCTGCAATAGTTAAAAACACACATGCATACACACACCCTTGTAAACAGGAAGTGTGTCAGGGTGGATCTGTGGAATCCAGGACACATGCGTGTATTTTTTTGTTTGCGTCCAGACCTCACACATACACACAGGACACCCTTGGAGTTTTTCCACTTCATTTTAAAAGTGGTCTGTTTAATCTGGTGGTCCATTGCTTCAAAACTGAGGCCCATCATTTCCAGCTAAACAGACTGAACACATCCCATTGGAAAGACAGGAAGCATTTTACTGGAATCTCCCTGAAAAAATTAAGTCAAAACATTTACTAACTCAGAGACTAACGTGTCCGTTCCACTCCCAAAATTCTCTCAACTTCAGGAATTTTGCATTTACACAATGGCAATACATCTTTACGCAATTAAAACATTTATTCTGCTGGGTCAATCTCCAGCTGTTCGAGCGGAGGACTGTTTGAGAATTTTGCACTGGGGATCAGCTTGAACACTTTAGTGCAGGCAAATATTATATATGTAATAATGAATATTGATTATTACTATGATATTGATTCATATATATATACAGCTATGGAAAAAATTAAGAGACCACTTAACATTGATTTCTGAACTTGGAGTGGTCTCTTAATTTTTTCCATAGCTGTATATATATATATATATATATATATATATATATATATATATATATATATATATATATATATATATATATATATATATATATATATATATATATATATTTTTTTTTTTTTTTTTTTTTTTGTATTATACTTTTAGTCTTGTCCTCCTTGTCCTTGGGGATTTTTCAATGGTTCTTTCCGCAAGTTACACTGCTACGCCAGTAGGTGGCAACAAGTAAGCCAGTGAATGGTTCTGTCAAACAATTGCTCAGGTACACTGATTCATTCAGGA